>NC_047673.1:39743778-40001278 GCF_011762505.2 Arvicanthis niloticus
TTCAGTGTTGTTTTCAGTACAACTGAGGCTGAAACTCAAGGTCCTGAATTACAAACAGTTCTTCACTGTATTAAAAAAAATTAAATGTCAGTATGCCAGCATTTCAAAAAGCTTTTACTCAAAAATAGCAAAGAACTGGGTTTCATAGAAAACAATAATCACAAGTCTACCAGAATACTATTAATATAAAGTATAATTTTAATTTAGAAACATTCTAATGTTAACAAGATAAAAGAAAATAAAAGTGGAGATGTAAAAGGGATAAATTTTTTATTAAAAGTTCAATGTATTTTTCAGGCCAAGTATGATAGAGTCTCCATGACACAGTGATGTGCCTAGATTCAGTGTTGTATTCAGAGCCAAAATTATCACACACACACACACACACACACACACACACACACACACACACGACAACCATTGTTAGTATTTATTTCACTATGATTATTTAAGACGGCTCACAGTTATTAAACAACTTACTATACTTAATCCTTTCTAAACACAAGGCTTCTAACCTTAGACATAAGAGACAGGAAGAGACATAGCCTGGAAATTGGGTGAAAGTGACATCACATCTCCATTCTTTTTCTGCCTGGTTTTGTTGTGCAGATATTAAAAAAAACAAACAAACAAACAAAAAACCACACAACCTCTTTTCTGTGGCTTCTCCACATCAAATGAGGAGCCATGGAGCTAGGCCAGAAGAATGTTCTGCCCTCAGCACAGATGTCCTGAGAGTTTATGTCACCTGTGTGGGTGCCTGTGTGTGAAGTACCAATAGTTTACAGACTTCCAAAGGACACATGCCTCAAATCTGACTTTAAAAGAAAACCAAGACTTCAGGCTGCAAATTAGGCATTCAGTAATTTCTGTTTAACGTCAGGGAAAGTTTCTCCCTATAAATGTTTCTAATCCTTATATTTTCTTCAGAGTTTACACATGCATGTATAAGATAATAATTAATACATGATAGTGAATCAGATGAATAAACAATTGTATATAATCTCTGTGTGTGCATGTACACACACAGAAAGACAGACAATTTTTCTTTAAGTTCTATTTGAGTCTTGTATCACTTAGTCTACTATTTTTGAGGTGGGACTATTTTATAAGTCCTTGACAGAGGGTGACTGCAATCAGATCTCAGTGCTAACTACTCCCATAAACTTTTCTTTGTAAAAGATTTTACCTCAGGGTTAGGGCTTAACAATGGTAATTCTTAAGTAGGAAAAAATGTTTTAAAGATAAACCTGTCAATTAAGTATTTTCACATAAACTTTCTCTTTTCTTCTTCCTTCCTCCCCTGCATGTCAAGAATCAGCTCACCCAGACACCATTTTAAATCCGCCGAGTTGGTTGGTTTGTTTTTTCCTCTGAGAAAAATCATGCCTTACTTGAAACCCAGAAATGAAGACATCACTCAGCCATCAAAGAAGCAAAAATGACAATTAGCCTCTTGAATAACTTAAGAGAGAGATTTCATGTTGCATGCATTATTCTCGTTGTAGCTATTTTCTCAAACACTAATAAAGTCCCATCTGTATTTTAAAAGCTATTGGATGACATAGATTAATGTGGTTACTTTGTATCTTCTTTACCCTCCAGAAAAGAGTAATTTAGGTACTAAAGGCTGACTCTACCCTTAACCCAAATTCCTGATTCCTGATGAGGAAATATACAAGGGTCACATGTAAACAGAATCCAATTATACCAACTAGGGCAGTGACAAACCTTGTCATGCCCTGAAGTTCAGTTTTATCCACTTGAAACTCCATTTTGGTGGTTGCTGTATTGTGATAGACATCTCAAACAGACTTTTCTCAGTAAAGAATCAAAATAGCTATGCAACAACTACAACAGAAAGGAAAGAAAGAAAGAAAGAAAGAAAGAAAGAAAGAAAGAAAGAAAGAAAGAGAGAGAAAGGTACAGAAAACTTATGAAAAATATAAAAAGTATTTATGACCCCTAGACCTGAGCAAAAGAATGCAAGTTCACTAGTTTCAAGGAAGCAGAACTGAATGTAAGATTTTAGGCCTTCACTGCCCTGGGATACATTCCGGGAGGGGTACATTATCCCTGAGTCAGAGGACACTTGCTGGATTAACAATCAGGATAGGAAGGGAGGAGATGACTAACATTCCTCAGAAACCAGGGAAGAGAACCCACCTGCGGGTGGGGAAGGCCCAAAGCAGAAAGACACATTCCTGACCACAAAGAAAGATGCAAGTCATCTGGGTGGTCCCAGGAACTGGCTGACCACAAGATAAATGGTTGGGCAAGGTTACATCCTTACAAAAGATAGGTGTATAAGATGTTTTCCGCATCACCCTGACTAAATTTGGGTTGGGACTTTTTAAGACTTTCTACTGTTTTTATGTTATGTTTCCTTGGTTACCCCTTCTCTCCCCCTTGGTTTATGGTTCTTCCCTATATAAGCCCTCCACTCCCAGCCGACGGGGTCAATTCCTCTGCTCCTGTGTGGGTTATGAATTGACCATCAGTTGACTGATCCTGAAATATACCTCCTGCTGTAGCATCAAGAATGGTGTCTTGTGATTTATTGGGTGGCCACCAATTCCTGAGGCTTGAGGGAGGTCCTCCCTTCATGGAGGCGGGGGTCTTACAAAAGAAAGAAAGAAGAAGAAAACAAAATAATAAAAATATTCTCTTCATAACCATCATGTAACTACATTTTAGACTATATTTAATCAACTTCTTGTTCCTAGTATACTTAGTGCCACAGAAAGATGTCTCAAATCCTACCACAATTAATACTATTCAAAACAGAATGCACAGGATTTTCAGTTTATGCAAAAACAGGCAGAAATTGCCAGGGAGCTTTCAGCCTTAAATTGGCCCTTCATCAATTTCCACACTGAGAGCCACATCTCCTTCAGTACAAATAAGATTAATTATCTTTAAATAATTAAAAAATGTGTTAAATGTGATTGCATTGACAGATAAAGCTAAATTATTTAGCTCGTCCTGCATGTTCATTTGAAAATGCATCTTTAATTTCTAAAACTACAGTAACCACTTTATACAAAATTTGGAAAGAAAAGAAATGTTTTGAATCGTATCCCTCTTTCAATTGTCTGTTACTAACACATGGTGCAGCCTTAGTTGTATTTTACTTATTCGTTGAGATCGTAAAGCCTGCTAAAGTATATTTGACATAAATGTGTATATTTAGTTCTGAGTTTGTCTCCTTTGTAACAAGCACACAGTCTTAATAAGTATCGGTAGCTAGTACTGATAGAGTATATCCAGAACCATAGTGACATATCTAATAATTCTCTTCCCAATGGACATGTGTCTGAATTATCAAATATCCCCCTTCATGATCTGCCTACAGCATCATTGTAACTATGAAGAATATTAAATAACTGCTTGTTTCCCTTGTTATCAGAACATCTTTTTATCCGAGCCTGTTTTATTTACAAATAAAAAAATATATATAGGAATCCGTGTGTTCTTCCTGTGAAAGGTACTAACTTTGTGAGAACTGCATTGAACTGCCTAGGTTTATCACTGTCTGCTGAAAGCAAAATGCCAACCATGCTTTCAAAAAAAACGATCTTTTCACTAAATGCCATTGCTAATATCCATTATCAGATAAAGACATCTTGCACTGCTAGCCAGGTAACACCAAGTTACCTTTCTTCCCAAGTCTCTAGCACCTGCACCCTCACCATCTCCCTCCTTGGAAGGATGTAGCTTCTCTGTTTTGTCAGATGCTAAGCAAGCAAGCAAGAGGCACCAGAGGTTATGTGAGCAGTTTCCTAATCTGCCTCCTACAGTTCTCCCCAGGAGGAAGAGACTCCCCACTAATTCTCTCCCCTAAAGTGTGACCACTCTGAAAACTTCCTGTGGTTCCTCTCAGTGACAAACAGCACTCTGAGGTCTGTGAGTTGAGGAGGAGGATGCACAAGAAATATTGATGCACTGAACCCCAACCACTGTTGCTCAAGTATTATCTGGGCACTCACAGGTACTGCTTTTCTGTGCAAATGCTCATTTCTAAGGGAATGATCATCTTCCTTACAAACGATGGCCTTTACATAAACGTAAAATGCATAACGGAAATAAATATACAATTTAGCTCAGACTTGATGAGGCTTCAGGCTTCTCACCGCGGGGTTAGTTTTCTGAATCTGGGACAGGAAGATTGGGTCCAATGGAATTTCCCTGACTTTCTCCACCTTCTAGGGTACAGAACGTGAAGCCGGCTTTAGGCTACATGGATTCTTAGGTGAGAGTTTAAGTCACAGTGAGCAGCTCTATTCTAGGAGATTCTCTCTCCCCAGTCAGGCACTGGTGCCCTCCTTTCCTCTTTTGTAATCCCCAGGTCAAAATTGAAATCTGAATGGCAGATGACAGTCTAAAGTGTTACACCTCCCAGGGGAAAGAGCGGTTGAATAGGCACAAGCTTTAAGCTACTAAGTAGAGTTCTCACAGAGAAATCCCAGGTATCAAGAGAGATCTTTTTATACTCCAGTTAGGTACAAGAGACCTTGGAGCAAAGATGCCTTCCCAGCACATTGGGCTAGCTTTGACTCTGTTAGGTCCCCATGACAGTAAAAACTGTTTCCTTGATGGGGAGGAGGTCTCGTCTTTGAAATAAAAAATCTCCAAGTTAGAGATAGATAGAGTAATTTATTGCTTCTCCCTCAGATTCGTGTATAAATTTGATAACACAGAGCATTAGTTTGGGATTCGAGCTTCTGAGCATTAATTCTGTCCACCGAATCAGCAAGCGAGTTAGCTTTTTTATTTGGTTTGGTTCTTTTGTTTTCGTTTTCTTTTTTTTTTTTTTTTATATTGTTTCAGCAAAATATAAATACTTCCTTAAGCACTGTTATGCATAAATTCCTTTGCATATTTCCTGGCTGGAAGCAAGGCATTAGGTAAGTAGCCTGTTTTTTTCTTGGTTATATACTCCTTAAGCGCTTATGGAGATTGAGGCAACAAACTTTAAACATAATGTCTATCAATATTTTTAGCTAATGTGTCTAGAGGAGTGTGCCTTTCATACCAAGGTGCATCTAATGGTGATGATACTCTGGAAATTTGAAAACAGAAACTGCTTTAAATGGCCGTTACACCATTCTGTTTATTAACCCTCATCCCCTTGTCCATGTGAGTAATCAAAAATGTCTGTGTTCACATTAAATATTACAACACTCCCATGGTGTTTGGGAGATATTATAGCAGTCCGTGGTAGCTGGAATTTATATGAAGGATAGGATCCGGATGTGTCTGAGCAGATTTTATCTTAAATATTTAAAGACAAAGCTGTAACCATTAATTTTAGTGTGAATCAAGTGACTATATTTTAGCACGCAACTTCAAAAAATTATCACTAAGTACTCTACGACTCTGAAGGGAAAGCAAGATACTAAAAATTGTGATTTCTTTTTCAAACCCCAAGAAACTGGTCCTTACAGTACTATGCAAATGGCACTTTTAATGGTTCTCTGAATGGTTAGTCTTTCAACTGTCTCTCTGAATAGATTTTCAACTGCAATATAACCTTCAAATTATGGTGAGTGATCTTAATAGCTTTCTAAACCATTCTAATAATATTATCATGATATTAAAGGGGACAGAATACCCACAATGCATATCTAAGTCATCTGATCAGGGGCTATTTAGAGATGGGGCGGGCAATGGCTCAGTGATAAGAGTACTTGTTACATAAACAGAAAAGCCTAAGTTTAGATCCTCATCACCCGTGTACAAGTCCAGCCTATGCTTATAATCCTAGCACAGGAGAAATCTGGACAGGATGCAGAGCTTTCAGGATAGCAAGTCTATCCAAGTAGATAGCTTCAGTGAAATGCCATCCCGGATAACAAGGTAGAAAGCAATATAGGGATGATATTAACTACTGGCCTCCTTGTGCGTGTGCACAGTCACACACTTCACATGCACATGCACACACATGTGCATGTACTCACTCACACACAGAGGAATGCATGCACACATGCACACACTGAAAAGAAATGTAGATTCCTGTCCACCATCCTAGGGAGAGAGGAGGAAGGGAAAGCTACAATCAGTCGGGATGTAAAGTAAAGAAATTAATTTAAAAGAAGAAACGAGATTCTGGCTTGTGTTTTAATAAAAGAGAGATACCATTTAGTTTTTACTTCGCAGCCCGATTCTATGTTAGTAAAAAGTAGAACAATTCCAATGAGCTTCAGGTCGCCTTTAATGTTCCTCCAGGCATTCTCGGTGATTTGGCCATGCTCTGGTCTTCTGTAGTATAGCTTGGCATGCAATAGCAGTCCTTTGGCAAATGGCTCAATAATGAAAAAACTCAGCTTCATCTACTTGTGGGCTATTTCTTTTCTTGGGTCCAATAAAGTACTTGTTACTTTGAAATACTTTCTCTATTAATATCAAATTCATGTCCTCACACATGCCCCCTGCTGTCCCCACACAGGCAGTACTGAAGCCCAGTAGAGTCTGTTTTAAGGAATGTAAAGTAGCAATTAACCTTAACTTGTTTAGTGTTAACCAGGTTCATTACTCAGTGGAAGAAATAAAAGGAGTGACAGTCATGACTAGAACATGCCAAAAGAAAGAACATGCCCTACACCGGCTGCCTGGTGGGCAACAATCCTAAGAAACAATTCTGGATGTAGAAACTATCTCAATGTGTATATTCATTCACAGAAGTAAATCAAGTTAGGATATAATTCATTAAGCCTATTATTTGAGCTTCATACTCACAGATGTGTTAACTTCGAGATGACTGGGATGCTTACAACAAATGGGGACAGAGGAGAAAAGAGAAAATTCCAGGTGGAGGGAATTATAAACGCAAAAGGTACAGGAGGAGAAAACATACGGACTGGTTGGCAAGCAATCTATAGCCATGAGAAAGTGTGACATTTAAAGAATTCCTATGCATTAGTATCTAGATGCAGCCACTATTTTCCACAGTGATTTGATATTTTCTGCTGTCTCCATAATAACGTGCAAATTTTCTTCCAAATAGGCTGAAAGGCCGTCTATAAATTGGTCTCAGTGTAACATTTCTGTTTTCTCTCCCGCTTAGTTGGTGAATAACACTTTGCCATCACGTTCCTACCTCTATTCATAGACCCGAGTGCCCCTTTATCTGACTCGGGCCCTTTTATTGGAATAGGCCATCCTCTTTTAATGCACAATTATGGTAAGAATGGCTATTTCATGACCAGTAATTCTATCCATAAGCCAAGTATCCTCAGACACCCAGTGGTATCCTCTTGTCAGAGCTGTTTGCAAAAGTACGTGCCATTTAGCTGTTTGTGCTTGCCCATTACATTTGGGGTCACCCTTAAGGAGAGCCACCCTATTACTGACTGCTTCATGCAAAAATAGGAAGCAGAGCCATTACAGGCTTCCAGAGTGTCACAGGTGCTGAATTACTTTCCCCAGTACGTTATATTCTGTGTGCTTCCACTAAGGGGAGAGACAACTCGGTGGTTAGTTTAAATGTGCAAGGTGCATGTTTATGGGCTATTATTCATGAGGTTAAACACAATCTCAGGCAAGGCATGGTTTGTCTCATTTTAGTAAAGCATTTCTTTGAAAAATTTCAGGTGCCGTAATTGCCTTTTAAAGATACATAATAAATTGCTCTCAGGAGTTGGTTAGGAGGTTTGCTGAGGTGTGAACTGGCCATTTTGTTCTTTCTCTTTTATCAATAGTTTGTGCTTTAAGTCTCTGTCTTCAGGAGACAAAACGATGCTCTGGAATATCAAAGGCTGTAGGTTTATTACTATACATTATGAATAATTTAATGCAGTAACAAAATAACGCACTGATAAAGGCCAAAGAGTAATATTATATTCATAGCTGACTGGATAATCAAAGCCATTGTAGGTGCTTCTTCTAATACTAATTTAAAATTTGCATTGTGGCCTTTTCCTTCCCAAATGATAACCACCTACTTGATAAAATATCCGGTATACTTTCTTGGCATCTTTTACAACTGGATTCAAAAGTACATTTTTGTTATGTGCAATGAAAATAAAATAATTTATGGATAATGAATAATTTTGCCTTAATTATTTCACCTTTCTCTTAGTCTCTTGGCCTGATTGTTGAAATTCTACTGTTTATGGGTTTCCTATAATGTTCCACAGTGATCAACTTGACCCATTAAAAGAAATCTTATATTTTGGTGCCGCAAAAGATTTCTAATTAGATTACAGAAATATGGCAAGATGCAAACTTATCATCTCTTTATCATAAAATTTGTTAGTCACGCATTATGTACTAAAAACCATTCTGGATTGCTATTTTCATTGATAAAATGGATAGAAGTCTGAAATTTGTGTCTTTCTCTACGGGGATACTGTTCTATAAGTGATGGCTTTTGCAATTAATTAACTAATTAATTAATTACTTTTTTTGAGACATAGTTTCTCTGTAACAGCTCTGGCTGAACTTGCTCTGTAGACCAGGTTGGCTTTGAACTCAGAGGTCTGCCTGTCTCTGTTTCCTGAGTGCTGGGATTAAAGGTGGGCAATACCACTACCCAGCCCAATTCTGTTTATATATTTTTATTATACAGCCTTAAGCACACAGAATTTCTATCCTTCAGCAACAGGGTGTGAATCTACTGCAGAAAACTTGAGAAAGTCCCTTTCTGTTTGTGGAAGCGGTGCCATTCCTTTGACATTTGAGTCACTTGCATATATGTAGTAGGGAATTACAAAAGGAAATCTCATGGTCATTTACTGGGTTTGGATTTAATCAAATTTCTTAGAAAGACATTGAACTTTTTTGGTAAGGATCTGGAGGAACATTTTGCTTGGTAGTCACAAGGGACTGATTTAGGCGTCAGAGAAAACTTGTCAATAATCTTTTTCTCAAGCCAGTTTGAGCTTGATCAAGAACAGTATCACTGAGCCCAAAACAGCACTCACATTAGATCAGGGTGAGGAGCTTATGGAGAGAGATCCCATGGGGTCACTTTGCAAATGGAGGAAGACTAGAGATCTTAAACATTCTTCTAAGTGTCAGAAAGAAGATGCAAATTGTTTCTGCTCTGGTCCTGTGTGTTTTGCAAGCATCACCTCTAGCTAGGAAATTGCTAGAACATTTTAGTACACAGAGCCAAGGTCTCTTTGTATCTGCTAGCCATCATTGCTATAGGAGACTTAAATCTTTTGGTCAATCAGTAACAGCATCATAGAACCATAAGCACAGCAGAGAATCTTTGTTAACATGCGATAAAACATCCGAGAAACGAGATTGTTTTTACTTGATTTTCCTCAGAGCCCCTGAATCCTTAAGACTGCTCAGAAAGAAAACGTTGGCCTCCTCTCAAAAGGCTGTCTTCGGGAGGCATGAATTTCCATTACAGCGTGGACACTAATTCAAATACATTTGATGATAGTTAATAGAAAATAAATTTGCCTATAGAAGAACACATGTGGGCGCTATTCAATCTGTTAGCCTCCAGACCAGTGGGGGGAAAAAAATAAAACAATGGCTGTTTTTCATTTTTCTGAAGAAAAGCTTCAAGTTAAACTTTAAAACTTAAATATAGACATTTACCCTCTTCGAATCAGTGTTCTATGACCAGGAAATCTGCAGCTTATTTGTGAATCATCAAACATCTTTTCATATGACAACACAGGATAAGTTAATTTGTACTTCCCGTTACATTTGTGTAATAAGAGATGGTGAAGCCTTCATTTAATAAGCAGTTACTGGGTATGTCATTTTGTAAGACTTCAATTTTGTCCTTGGGGCTAACTGTGTAATAGAGAGCACCGGGCATTGTATCTCTAAGTCTACACGTTTATAATCTAGTAAGACTCTCAATGTCTTTGTGATATTCTTTATTCTATTTTGTATTGTTACGAACTTCCTTTCTATCTAGCAAGTTATGTGTAACTCAGACTATCATCTGCCAAACCATGGAAAAGAAAGAGAAGTGACATTTATTCAATGCCTACTGCATGTTAGTCATTTGTAACAAACTCTTTACAAGCATAATTTAATTTAAAAAACATATTTTTCCTTCAGTCCTCTTTTTGAGACATAGTATGATGCTGTAGCCCAGGCTGGTCTTACTGTGTAACCCAGGGTAGCTTCAAATTTATAATAGTCTTCTTTGAACAATCCATGAGCACTGCTTGGGACAGTGTACTTGGCTTAAAAATAATTTATTTTAAAATAATTTTGAACTTATATAAAGCATGAGACAGTGCAAGAGATGGATCACTTATAAGAAAATCTCTCTCTCTTTGGTGCTCTTTAGAGCAAAAGCCCATATTAATTATGATATACAATGTGGACATTGTGATCAGAAATGCAAGGGACTTTGTCTCTCTTGCCATGTCTCTGTTTTCCTCTCTTGCAGTTTACTTGTTGAATTATTCACCTATTTACAAAATAGCAATCAATATAATTAGAGACATTGTGGTAAAAACTGAAGATGGAAATCTGGAAATAAACTGGAGTCAATACTTATCAAGAACCAGAGTATAATAGGGGGACCACAACCTACCCATAGGGTTTGCTTTAAAATATAGTCACTTATTCTCTTCCACGTTTCCGAAACTGATAAGCTTCGTATTATGAAAGCCAGATCTTAATAGGTTTTGACCCTAGATCTTGAAAAATCTTAAATGCATCTATAAATCACTGGGGAAAAAATGATCATATATTCTACTAATCCCCACTGAAATAAAAATAAATGCATAACTACATTTGCAAAAGAAGTAAAGAAAAACACATGGAAGCTGTTTCTGTACAAAGGAGTTCATTTCAGTCTGTTTCTGTGTTTCTGTGAATTACTTCAACAACTGTACATTTCCATGGTGTTTTGAATTATACCTACCTATACTTGGGCCAAAAATTAGAATAGCCATTCTTTTTTTCTTCTTTTCTTATTACTACTTTTATTTTTTTACAGTCTAGTTGTTGCCCCCCACCGGTCCACCCTTCCACAGTTCCTCATCTCATTCCTCCAATCCTATGTCTCCAAGAGGATACCCCCACCTTGAATAGTCATTCTTGTTACTCCCAAACCAGAGAAAAGCATCTTGTTATACCTGACTATAAAAAATCTCAAAGAATCTTATTTTGAACAAATTCTGTTTGATTCTTCAGAGCCATGTGTGAAGGTCAAACACATAATTGATATCAATGATCTATTATCACAGTCAATGTTTGTTGTTCCTTCTTCTCTTTGTCCCTCTTCCCTTTTCTCCTCTTCTTGTAATATACATTTGGAAGATCCATTAAGAATCTTTAGGTCATAGAAGCGACATTCCTTAGTAAGGTGTGTACTTAATTAATTTTGGAACATGGTTCATAGTTTAAAAAATGCAGGGTTTACAAGCTTCAAAAGATACTTAAAAGGATAACAACCCTGAAGAGAAAGGTGACAGCCATAATATATATCCATTCTGTACAATCACTGATTTCATAAGTGTGAAAATATATAAACACATTTGGTTTGATTTTTTCATGTCTGTCTCAAATAAGCTATAATTTCCAATGATTTTATCCACTATGAAACCAGAAGAAGGCCTATGGTAATAGTTCCTGAAAGAAAGAGTATTGCCTCAGGACCCCAAAGACAAGTCCTCAGCTCAAAGGAGGTTAATTTGCCCCAGAGATTCAGAAGGCAGAGAATAAGAGGCAAAGACTGGATATAGAAACTAAGGGAGAAGGGGAAGGGAACAAGGGAGAGGGAGGATGAATATTTATCCCAGAGAGGAGACAAAGGACTGTCTCTGGATAGAGAAGAGACAGGGTCCATAGGTACAATGAGGAAACCTGTGTTAGAATGAGGTATTTAATTGGCCATATTAATTTTGTCAGCTAAGGGGGGGTTGATTGCTGGACTTCAATACTTTGATAGCTGGCACTAGTAGTCAGCCTTAGGGAAGGGCCAAATAGGGGACTAGACCTGGGTGACTAGCTTTAGGCATGTAATCTAGCAGCTTCTAGAAAGGCAGAGGGAATGGAAAAGAATAGCAAGTCCTTCCAGAATCCTGTTCACCCATACTTTGAGCTGTCCAGTGTCCCTTCAGCATCAGCATGAATCCTGAAAGAGTTGGATGTTCCAGAGTAGGTCTACATACAAACTTTCAAGGATGCTTAAATTCTCCTTTTCTTCTTCTTCTTCTTCTTCTTCTTCTTCTTCTTCTTCTTCTTCTTCTTCTTCTTCTTCTTCTTCTTCTTCTTCTTCTTCTTCTTCTTCTTCTTTCTTATTCTTTTTGGAGTTTCTAGGGTTTACTTGGGAGCTCTGTGGGCATTTCACAAATCTCTTTGACCAATGAACATCTTGGCAGTCTGAACATACTTTCAGAAGACAGTGTCTAATTCATGAAAATGTACTGGGAGTGGCGATCATCCTGAGCAGGAATTTTCCAGAAACTTTGCAATTCTTTATTACAGATATAAGCATAAAGCAGGGCCACAACCTAAAGATCTATGGCCAATTTTAGCCTGGGGATATTTGATGTTGTAATTATATTGTGTTTTACAATATTTTTAATTGCTTGCTCACATTTAAAAAATGTTATAAACAATTATAAAAATAACCATGACAGATTTATTTTATAATATTTTGCATTTACAGATTTTTTTCAGCACAATAAATGGATGACACGGACAATTAGAAGACTGGTCAGAAGCCCTGTGTACAGGCTCATGTCTTTTTCTTAGCATGCTCTTCATCTTTATCTCACCATTCCTACAGATTCATTTCAAAGAAGTCCTGTAATATGTCCCACAACAGTGGTTCGAGCATCAGTTGAGTAAATTAAGAAAGAACAATGAAATTATCTTAGGAAGCTGCATTGGACAGTGATTGTGGTGCCATTTTATACACACACTTCAATAAAAGAAAATAAGTACATCATTTCTATGTAGACTTTCATTGTACCGAATCTTAGCCAAATGGCAAAGAAATAAATACTAGTAGCTTTATGAACATTTTCTTTTCTATTTATAGTATTTCATATTCATTGAGGTCCTCTTAAACACTCCATATGTTCAGGATGTTATGAAAAATTATGTTCTAAATAAAATAGAAAAAGGTTTTAACAAGTCTTCCTTCCCAGAGGTCTCTATATCCATCTTTTGTTGTTGTTGTTGTTTGTTTGTTTGTTTTTAATCTACTAACACATTAAGCTAATAGAAGTTGAGGCTAGACTTCAATGATTTTCCCAAACTTGTGTTGTCAGGAAAAAACTGTGCTTTCGAGTGGTTAGAGGCCAATAGGAAAAAAAAAAAAAATCATCCCATTCATTATTCTGGACAGATCAGAAATCTCTCTTGGGAAGTCAGTAAAACTCTACTGCAAAGAATAAAGCTGTAATATACTGTCAGCAACAATTTGCCTTAGCAGGGGATGGACAATGCGATCTAACAGTCCTTTTATTTCTAATTTCTATGATTCTTTTTTTTTTTCAAGCTTTATATCGTTCTCTTAACCCAATGCTGTTACACACTGAGCTTGAGTCTCTCCGTGTTCCAGCTGCTCTCCAGGGCTATCAAGCACTTTGGAAAACACAGAAACACTTTGTTCTGCAGGCTAACACGTTTATGATCCCTGTGTTCTGAGCCAGGCCACTGTATCTATGTGCAAAGTTTGATATCCATATGAGTTAATGCAGACAATTGTTTTATTCTTTTATTTTTTTTTTTAAATCTTCCTCGGGTCAAGATCAACAAAGGTTGAAAGCTGTGGTTCAATTGGCATCAGCATTTTCAGTGCTTAATGGTCATGAATATCAAGCATGCTTTTGCACTGCACAGTTACCACAATTGTCCCTTGTCATGCAGATTTTGTTCAAAAATTCTTCATATCCTGCATTGTTGATGGGGCAAAGTTTAAATTCATCAAAAGTGTTCTTTCCTCCCACACTGTCCCCATGTTTGGTAAAAGATTACATACTGAGTACGTAACCAGGGGCATAGTTCTACTGGTCAAAGTCAAGGCAATGAAATACAGGGGTTCTCAGAGTACCTCTGCCTAAGTGGCTTAACTCTAACAGGGATTCAAGCAATCCACGTGGTCATTATATAAAACATAGACTAGTAATAGAACAATCCATACTGAAGAGAAAAAGAAATGAGGAAATGAAGGCAGTAACTGTTCTCAATGAGCCCAGTCTGGCCAGGCAGCTGGGAAAGGTTTTCTTTTATTGTTGCCTGTTAGTCGCCACACAAAGGATGGGTTACTGTTTTATGCAGTTCAGCATGTTGAATGTATGACAATGCCTAGTAAATACATTTGTTAAATTATGTAGTGGAAGCTAAGTCTCAATTGTGTCTGCATCTATTTTCAAAATTAAGAAAAAAAAATGAATCTGGAAACTTACCTTGACATTTCATTTCTTGGAAAAATAATAAAATGGAAGCTCTTAGAACAGAGCTATTAAATGTTTTACTTACAACAGAATTCCAAGGGCACTGAAATAGGTCACTGTGGGGTCTCAATATAAAGTGAAGGAACATGTTCCAACTGGAATTCTTCTTCCAACTAAAGTGTGTACTGTTATTTTTTTCCTATCTTAATTTGCTATGGTATTTTAAAAAGCACAATTCCAGAAGCTCTGTCTGAAATTCTTCTATACTTCTGAACTTTAAAACAAACTTTCATAATAAATAATATTAATAGAATTAACTAGATAAGTATGAGGGACAGGAGAAATTTCCCACTGCCTTCTCAGGCTTGTGGTCCAGCACTCTCAGGATTCTTTCTCCTTTCCCATTTTCTTCCTATTATCATTCCACAGAAAGCTTCCCCTAGAGAGAACTATGTGAAATTCATTGATATTAATTTTTAAAAGAGCAATAATGACCACTAAAAGTATTAAGTTCTGACCTTTCTCTCTTCCACTGGGATTTTTGCAACCCAAGTAATTAGGTAGAGGGATGCTTTTTTAATTGTCTATAAAAGCTTGTGGATTTCTTTTATTTTGTTTTTATTGTAGTTTAGGCTGAGAAGTCAATCATGTTTGGCATGTTTGAATAGAAGTATATATTGAGATTATACTTGATTTTTATAGTAGGGGTTGGTTTCAATGTCTCTGTGGAATAGAAGTTTTGTTTTGTTTTTTTAAACCTAATCTAGCAAGAGTTTGTAATCTTTTGCTAACTCAGCCTCAATGAAGTAGCAGCCCACAGCATATGTATCCTTATTCAGGCTCTCTCTATGTAACCAAGACTGTAGAGAGCACTAATGCAATTGCTTCCCTCTATTCTTGACTGTAGATGTGATCTTGCTTATATATAGCTTTCTTCATTATACATTTCAGAGCCAAGTCTAGGGAATGGTGCCACCCACAGTGGGCTGAGTTAATTACTAAACAAGACAATCTTCCACAGACAGGACCATAGGCTAACCTGACGTAGATAATTACTCATGGAGACTCTCTCATTCTTAAGGTGCTTCTTGTTTGTCTAAAGTTGGCAGTTAAATTTATTGAAGTAGTGCCTACTTGTAATCAAGCACATTTGTAGGCTGGGGTGGGAAAATATGATTTGCAGATCTCTTTGTGCTATTTAGTGAGTTCCTATATAAATTAATTTTGTGTGCTGCAAAATATGTTGAAAATCTCTTTTTAAAAAATATTTTGTTTTGCTTTTAAATCATATGCTTATACTGTATGTGAAATAGATTTTGAAGGTTCCTACAGAAGAAGGTGTCAGATTCCCTAGAGATGGGGTCAGTCTGTTATGAATCAGTCACCTTTTGGATGCTGGGAACTGAACTCAGCTCCTTTCTAAGAGCTATAGAGTCTTAGTTGGTGAGCCATCTTTTCAGCCCCCTTAAATTTCTCCTCTGAGTGTATTTCCCCAAATTTATAGTTTAAAATCCTAGTCGTTAATTTAATACTTTTAGGAGATAAGCAGGTCCTGTCATGAATGGGTTTGGTATTGATGTAATACAGACCTAATTTGGGGAGAATGAGCCAGGAAGCAAGACAAGACATTCTCTACTTATATGTTACAGCTGTTAGCTTGGTGTTTTGTGGAACTTCTAACAGTTGTGGTAAATGTGTCTCTTTTGCTTGTTCTTAGGACTATTTTCTTCTTATTGGGTTGCTTTGTCCAGCCTCTATAAGAGGGCCTTTGCCTTGTCTTATTGTTTCTTGTTTTGTTGTGTTTCGTTGTTATTTCTTGATGGTCTGCTTTTTTTCTGAAGGGAAAGAGTTGGGGTAGGACCTCAGTTTTGTGTGTGGTGGGGACTGGGAGTAGGAGAACATGGAGAAATTGTGGTTAGGATAGATTATATGAGAGAAGAATATAGTTTTAATAAAAATATGAGCAGGACCCTAGCCAGACACACAATCTGCCAGCATCTTTTACTTTACGTTCTTAGCTTCTATATCTGTGAGAAACAATTGATTGTTGGTTGAGCCAATGACCCCAGTATCTTTGTTATGGAAGTTGAAAAGACTAGAACAGTCTCTAGCAGTGCAGCATAGAAACTGTCCTGGAATTTTCTAGAACTGGCTTTGTTTTCTTTAATGTGGTTCTGAGATGGCAGCTATATTTTCTAAATTATTTCTGTTGTACAGATGATAATTATAAAAACATTACACAATACAAATTCTCAGTTAACATTCAAATATTTATAGTTGTTTCAATTCTTAAATTAAGAAGTATGATTTGCAAAAAATATGTGCAACATATTTATGTTAATTGGTTGATGTCACCATTTTAAACTAGTAACCAAAACCATACATACCCACAGCTTAATGCATCATTAACATATCTTTACTATTTTAGGATTTTCTTTATTCAGAAAGAAGATACTACTATTATTTGTTTTAAGAAATTTCATGAACACAAAAGCACTAGTGTTACTAAATTTATTAAATATCTGTGGTGTGTGTGTGTACCTTTTTGTGTTTGTAGGTTCCTGGACCATGGGCAGGCAAATTGAGGCCTAGTGAGGACATTAAGTGTCTTAATTTACCGATCCCTTCTCTCTCTCTCTCTCTCTCTCTCTCTCTCTCTCTCTCTCTCTCTCTCTCTCTCTCTCTCTCTGTGTGTGTGTCTTTGTGTGTTTGTGTGTGTGTGTGTGTGTGACAGATGTTCTACTGAATCTTAAAATCACTTGTGGCAAGGTAAGGTAGCAGTGGGAAACCAGGATCCACTTCTCTCTCCTTTCTCCTCCTCTCCTCCTCCAATACTATGAGCATCTTTTATCTGGGTGCTGGCAATCTGAACTTATATCTTCTTGTCACAGCAAGTGGCTTTCCCTGTTGAGCTGTCACCCTAGGCCTACCTTACCTACTCTCAATGCCCTGCTTAGCTAGGTCTACCAAACAGCATTAAAAGATTAAGTGATAAATCATCCAATCTTAAGCCAGCTTCTACTCCAAAAGTTCTAAACTACATATATCTTCTTCATCCTTTTTCCCTGTCCAAGATGCTGGTAAAATTCTTTGCTCTTACAGAGGTCAATAGACAAAAACTGGCTAAGAGAACAGGTAAGTCTTTATGATCTTTATTTAGAGATCTGGCAAGTGACAAATGCCAAGAACTTTGGAAGCACCAGTATTTTTTGTTTGATTGTTTGTTTGAGGAACTATATAAATAAGTTCAACATCTTTCAAACTGAATGCTGATGATTAAAAACTAAGTTATCATGTACATAAAGTGGGGCTTTTAATGTTTGACTTACATTTCTCCTCCAAACATACAATTAGTGTTCCAACTGCCCATAGAAAATACACATAATTGCAACTCTATGTTTGTACAACTCTCTTAGCTAATCACTTTCAGTATCCACATAAACTGTATGATATTTGGTATTAGACACTGAAGTATGCTATGGCTCTGAACACAATGACTGTGTTTTCTGGAAGTTTCTGTGCATTGCATTTGAAATGGTTTTTTTTTTTTTTTTTTTTTTTTTCCTTAAGAATTAAAACCCAAAGGACGGACCAAAAAACCAAGAGTGTTTTCCTAACATCTTTGTACAAGTTTAGCTTCTTTCACCTGAAATGGGTGTTACATGTATGATAAATAGTGAGCAGACTTCATTATCTAACTATCAATCATTCACCCTTAAAATGAAGCCTTCATGTGTGTATTTTAAAGTGATGTACTAAAAAATGGAAATTATGATTTCAGATAAAAGCAGTTCTAAAAATATATTAAATGTAGGATTAAATTTAGATAATTTAGCAGTTGGTTTCATCTAACAGAGAGAAGATGGAAAAATGAAGGGCAGCAAAGGTTTACAGTTACACCTCTTACTGGAGAACCTGATGTAAAATCCTCAGCATAGCAGTGTTGAGAGCCAGACTTCAGTGGATATGCAGCCATGAAGACCAGGGCCATGATAAACCTCTGGTATAGCTGGTGTTGTCAGATACATCTAACACTATTGATAAGCCAGTCAATAAGCTTCTATACTCCTGGTTCCTAAATCTTATGTGCCTACTGGAGAAACCCCTTATCCCATTCTTCCAATAATATTTATAGACAATTCATTTAAATCAATTAATGAGAATTTCTTCCTGGGCCTTTCAATTCTCCTCTAACCTTGGTTCCATTGTACAGGCTGCCAAAAAAGGATAAATAGTTTAAAGGAGAGACTGATGCATACCAGTCTACATAAGATTTTAGTGATTATTAGCATGGCTAAGTGGATATTGGTAGAAAAACAGTTTGAAATCAATGAACAGGTGGCTTCTGAATTTCAAGCTGAGTGCCCATCATCCCCAAACAGGCCATGCTCATACAAATAAAGTGCTGATTGACATTTTCAGCCTGGCACAGAAAATTCAGACTATATTTCAACAATCCCTCAAAGACCAATACAAAAAAAAAGCTATTTTAGTCATTTAAGTGTGACAGGCAGAAATGTTTGTCTAGACCCCAAATCACTAATTTCATTAGCTGTCTGATAGAGGTCAAAAAATTAAAAAGAAAATCAAAACAATTATTGAAATAAAGGCAAAATAAATGTATTTGTTTCTGGCCCCTCCCCATTGCCTAGAGTCATTATTTCAATACCAAGTTAGAAGTTCCATTAAGATTAACTATATCAAGCCATTCAAATGCTATTGTTATGTCACTGGGAAGTTATGTTATAAATTTTCTCAGTTGCTAGAGAACATCATGGCCATATAAAAGAACACATTCCTCCCACATCAGGTCTGCCATGGACCACTGACAGCAGGTCCCTCAATTGGCATGTTATAGCCTCAAGTTCTCAATATTACTCAATACATACTCAGGAAGTAAAAATAAAGATCAACACACGATAAGTAATGTGGTGGTTTAAAAGAGGTGTGTTCCATATCCTTAAAATATAATTCAAGTGTTGTGCTTTAGTAGGCATGTCTGTAACATTCCACATACCCCTGCACTCCCTCCAGTGTCTATATGTCACCGTAACCATAAAGACTGACAAGAGAATCTTTTCATTAGTGGTGTCTATGCAGATTGCCATTGATTGACAGCTTCAAATGTTATCTCTTTGGCTTGATTCCAACATTTACACAGGAGCCTCTGAATATTCTCACATACCCGAATGTGATCATATTTGGGTTATTATTTCTTTTAAATGAAATCATTCTGTTAACTTAATATTTAAAGAGGTTAAATATTTCAAAGTGTGTATCCATTTACATATGTTTTCATAGGTTCCTCTCTTTAAAGAAGCTAATTTTAAATGTTAATTTCAATGGTATAGTCATTTTTAGTAATTCTACTGTTACTGCATACTAAATGAAACAAAAAATGTAGTGGTTAAGAAATTTTAGGTAAATTTCTATTTTCATTATCATAACACCTTCAGAAAATGCATGGCATTACTTAGAGCCAAGCTTTTTTATTTAGATTATTATTTAGAATATGCTTTTTGTGGGGAGTGATCTACAACAAGGATAATTCCCTAAATATCTACAACTCTCAAGCTGGAAGCAACAGCTTAAAGAAAAGTAAGTCTGAAGAATCAGACACACCTGGGTTCAGGCCTCACTAATAGCAGACAGACAGACAGACAGACAGACAGACAGACACACACACACACACACACACACACAAACAGAGAGAGAGAGAGAGAGAGAGAGAGAGAGAGAGAGAGAGAGAGAGGGTGGGGGGAGACACAGAGACACACAGAGCGAGAAAGAGACTTAGATAGATAGAGGTCTTCACATCCATATATCTGTCACCTTAGGCAAATCTCATAACTCTATAAGTTTTCTAAATTCCAAGAGTGGCTTTGGGATAATTAAAGAGTATAACTTAAAGCATGCAGTAGACTGTGTGGCAGAGTTTGTGTGTTTATTACTTCTTATTTCCTATCTTTTCTGCTTCAAAATGTTTGAAGATGTATAGGATACTTAGGATTTGATCTTGACAAAAATTAATGACCAAAATCCACTAAGTAGAGAACTTTACAGTAGACAGACTTTGAAAAAAATTCAGTGTGCGGATTATATTGCCTGGCTTGCAAATTCCTCACATCTCATCATCATTCTGGCACATGGATGGCACTGTCAGAAAACCAAGGCAAGAGGCCCTTCACATCTGGTGGAATGTTTCTGATTGGAAGTTTCTGCTGCTCCTGATTAGGGACCTGCACAACGAATGGGTTGTGGATGTGTGATCCAAACTATAATAATAAATTGGAGTTGTGATAATCAGGCGTTTTGTTTACAAGGCGAGTGTGCATTGAAAATATCCAGTCATGCACACAGCTGTCCTGCTGGTCTTTATTGCTGCTCTGTCTTCTCATTTTCAGTGGGAATAAGAGATTTTTTTCAAACAGTATGTGCTCTGTGGCAGACGCCTTCGGAGTTTCTGTCGGGGTTTTGAAGCTCTCCTTTATTAGGATGCTGCTGCCGCTGCCTAGATTGTACCAGAAAGTTGAATGTGAAGGTTTTAGCTTTTGTCCTTAACAACATTTCATCTCAGAGGCATCTTGGGAGGTGAGATGTGGTCTCGCCTATAGCTTCTCTTCTCTCTCTCTCTCTTCCACCCACTCCCCACTTTGTCCCTCTTATTTTTCTGTTCTTCATTCCTTCTCTTTCTTTCTATCTTGCTTTCCCTACTCCACTTTTTATTTTCATTATAATTTATGTCTCTTGTTTTCTCTTTCCTCTCTCTTTCATCTTGTTTCTATCTTACCCTCTCTCCAGTCTTCTCTCTCTTCTCTCCCCTCCTTCTTTTCTTACAACAATAATACACATGATTTGGCACACCTTACAAAATTAGGCTGATTCTCAAAGTAGGAATTCACACAGCTTCAGACCAGTGAACACACTTAAACAGTTTTCCAATATTTTAGCTCATAAGACCATGCTAAAACATGCTGAAGACAGTTTATTTTATTTACTTATCCACAATTTATTCATTTGTTTGGCAAAAGTTTTCAATATGTAACAGAGGATGGTTGTCAAATCATAATCCTACTCTCTCTGCATCCATAGTACAGAGATTGCTGGTGTTTTTGAGGGCTCCTAGCTCCCAGGAAAGTAATGTCTGAAGAGATTAGAGAGAACAGTATCTATAAGGCTCCTCCATGAATACATAGAGAGGTCATTATATTGTATTTTAATTTAATTTAGATTTTTGGTTTGGAGTCTGCTTTCATTAGCTAGACATCCTGGTTCCAGTAGTTCTTGACAATCTCAATCTTAGGCACTCAAGCACCTGCCAGGCTTTGAGGGCTTTTGGGGGGGACACATACTTTACTGTGTTCTGTTCAAGCTATACCCATTTCACCATGGCAGTGTGAACTCAGGGTTTTGCCGATGCTAAGGCAAAACTGCATCACTGAGCTATATCCTCAGTCTCTCTGCACATTTAAATTGTATGAAGCATCTAGAGGTGGGTACCATTTCATTCTTATTTATAAGCAGAGAGGTACTTGAGGCTTAGAAACTTCAAGTATCCGGTAGTAGGTCACACAGTGAAGGAGAAGCTGAGACTCAAACACTAAACAATGAATATTAATTATTTCTTGATTTTAATTGTCAAAACGTTTCAGTAGTAAACATGTGATTTTTAAATATACTTATGGGGCATATGATGTTGAGTTTCTTTAATAATTGTTTGAGAGCAATTAAAACAAAATCCAAGTCAGGAGATAATGGAAACCGGCATAAGTTGGTGTGTATACAGTCCCTTGATTTTTGAAATTCAGTGTAAAAATTTTATTTCAACTTGAATACTCAGGTGTAGAAATAAGGAAAACAACTATTTCTGTGTGCCTTACATAAAGCCTTGTTTCTGAAGGAGCACTTTAGATTATGTTGAGATATAAAAAAATGGAAATAGGAAACAATTCTTTCAAATAAAAGAATGCCAGTTTTCACTGGAAGACAGATTACTAAGTTAGCTGATTAATGTAATAATGTAAGACATAAGCCACCTTTATCTTTGATCTTTTACTTTATATTTCATCTCAAAAGGTAATAGACATGCCCAAAGCATTTGAACACCAACAGGACATCATGCATGACAAATATAATTTCTTTCTGCCTTTAAAATTCTTCTAAATTGTACCCAGGGGAACAGAGGTGGGTCTTTGATAAGGTTCTCTAAAGCTGCTGTTTGCAGAGAAATTAGGAGAGGTTTTCAATTTGATATTTTCTAGATTGACAATTTCATTCCGTGGCTCCTTCTGTGTTTCTGGGCTCTGGTTTTAATTATCGCTTAGAGTAAGTGTACTGGATATGTACTTATCAGCTCCTCATTTCCCCTGTGGACCACACTGTGGGTTACAAAATACAATTTCCATTTTGTCTGCTGATGGCCTAAATAAGGTACACACAAAACAACAAGGATGGGCTTCTCAATTTAGCACGGTAAGATGTTCATATAACAGTGGCCCTGGGGGTTAGATTAGAGGAGAAAAAGAAATAGATTCTACCTCAGTGGAGTTGAACAATTTTTAAAAGATTTAGCACAAAAGAACTGGGCCATTCCACACTATGAACACTTAAAAAAATCTAACAATAATATAATTTTTTCATATTCTTTAATTTAGGGATCCATGGCATACGTGCAATTATATCTTACATGTTATTTTAAGCACAACTATCACAGGAACAAAATTGTTAAAGAAAAATTAAGCGTATGAATGCCATGACAAAATTATATTAAAATATTTCGGGTTATAATGCATGTGGCATATGTATCAGACCCCATTTAATTTAATTCTTTACATTGAAATTCTCAGTATTTTAAGTCAAGTAAATACGTTAGTACAATATTTTAACATACAATGCATAAAAATAAAAAATGTGAAAGACTAATTTCTAGTTATAAAAATTAATTTTCTCACTATTAATTATTTCCTCATCTCAGTTCCTCTGTTGTGAGCCTTTCTGGTGAATATGCAATATAGGTTGTAAGCCGTAATTCTTAACATAAGCATTGATACCATAAACATCAGCAAAATTTAATGGGTACTCATTATTATCTTAGTCATAAGGACCTAGAATTTCCCCTGCATGGTTAAGTTTTAGGAAACTGATGGGTCAGCAGGTATATATTAAACAGATAAAACATTATACAATATCAGGCATTGTTTCTCTAGCAAAATCATGGCTCTTGGAGGACTTACAACCACCACTTTACTAGACCAGTATAATCTCTAACTGCATTCTAAATATTCATCCTTATACCCACAGATAGATGTAGTCCTTACCCCTCATCAAGGAAACTTCTCTTTGCAATAGATAAAACCATTACCAAGAAGCCCATCCAACCAAAATGTAGAGTTGTGGAGTCCAGTCTCAGTGGATATATCTACAATACAACTGCCACACTTAAGGTTTAGAATCATTGATGAAGAAAGAATTGAAAGATTTTGGGAGCCAGGGAAACAGGGAGTTTGTTATCCCCTATGTTTGATCCCCAGCCTACATTCTAAGGAGATCCATGCATTATGGCACATTTTGGATGTAAATGTTTGGCACCTTCTTGCTCACGTTTTTCACATTTTCTTACTTCTCCAATCATCATGCAAACACATCTTTTCTTCTGGGGATCATGACAAATGATAGTTTAAGAGATATTCCAAATGCATCACATATCATGTTGGCTAAAGAGAGTAGGACTTTCAATGATAATGTATTCGAGATGTTGGAGAAAATTGAAGTACACTAGAAAGAATGAGCTAGGTTTGAGCAGGCATTTGATGACTTTAGCGTTCTTCTACGTGGATGAAAAAGAAGTGGTGATCTATTAAAATACTTTCAGTGTGACCTGACTCACTGGTGTATCTTTTTATTCACTCATCTTTTCAACTAGATGTATCTTTAATTGTACTTTCTGAACATGGCCTGAGCTAGAAAGAGTGTCCCAGCTAGGAAATACTTGGTTTACTCTAAGATATTTTTAAGAAAAGACACTGTATTGACTAAGGATGAAAATGTGTGCAAACTCAATTAAACTATATTTATTTTTTTATTTACTATCATACAACTAATATGAAACTATTCATTCTAAATATAGCTACTAGATATTAACTACAATTAATAGAAAAACAAAGGAAAACATTAATTATAATGAATATGATATCACTGTAACCTCTATCATGATCAAAACAGTAATTTAGGATTTTGCAATTGCACTTAATAAAGTAGAAGACATCAAGAAGTTTTGTTTGCTAAATAGTTTTATACTTTCCATCATTTAAAAATATGTGTGTGTTTGAAGGATGGGAGGTGGTCAGTGCTTGTGGGTAAGCAGGATGACTTTCATTGAAATCACTGGTATAGAAAGCCAGGCTTGGCTTCACTTGCGTAGAAAACTAGAGGTGGGGATAGACATGTGGATGTGGGCAGTTCTCTGGTCAGCCAGCCAAGCCTACATGAGGAACATCCAGTTCTGCAAGAGAATTTTCTAAAGTCAATAGAGCAGAGGACAATAGAAGATGCCCAGTTTCTTCCTCCTGCATCAGCACACAGGTGTGCATGCTCCACACATGCACATACAACAAACAGATATAGCTCCTCTAAAATATGCATTAAATCAATTATATCATGTACAAATATTTCAAAAAGTCCTAGTTAATGGAATAATGATCTCTTATTAATTTATTCATAGAACTGAATTACTTTGGCCTTTTGGAACTCTATCTTGGTTACTTAACGCACGACTCCCCCCCCCCCCAAGTGAGGTTTTTTTTTCCCCCACAAAGCTTCTTTTTTCCCCCCTTGGTGGTTTAAATAAGAATGGCCCCTATCATCTCATCTGTTTGAATGCTCGAGAGTGGCACTATTTGAAAGGAATAGGAGATGTTTTCTTGTGGTGGTAGGTGTAGCTTTGTTGGAGGAAGCATGTCACTGGGCTTGCGCTTTGAGGTTTGAAATGCTCAAGCCAGGTCCAGTGTCACTCTCTGTTCCTGCTGCCTGTGAACCCAGATGTAGAACTCTCAGCTACCATGCCTTCCTGAGTACCACCATGGTACTTGTCATGAGGAAAACGAACCAAACATCTGAAACTGTAAACCACCCCCATTTAACTGGTTCCCTTTATAAGAGTTGCCATGATCATGATAACTTCACAGCAATTGAACACCCCTCCCATTCCCACTTTTCAGCATAAAAACGCGTTTATCTAATATACATATTAATCATTTAGATGAGCAATGAGAAATGAGTAATATTCTCATGGAATATATATTTTAATGAAACAAGACAGAAGAAGTGAATATATAAGATGTATTACAAGGTAATATACAAACTGTCAAATATCAACAAAATAATGTAGACAATTAAAACAAGAGGAAAGAAATAGAAAATTCTTTACTTCAGAGTGTAATCTAGTTGGGAAGCCTTATGGATGGAATGCCATGTGAGTAAAGGCAATTCTGAAGGATGTGCTAATTACCACAGGGATGAACAGTTCACTCCCCTTGACTTTACGGTGAATTTTTTTTTCACATATTGAAACAGTCATCTCATCCCCAAACAAGCATCATACTCATCTATGGCTAAATATTCTAACAGGGCTATCTAAGCTGAAATGTCTTGCTAGATTATTAGCTGAAAAATCATAAGACTTCAGGGTTATGAATATTTGTTCAAACACCCACATCTTTTTGTTTTCTTTTTTTTTTTTTTTTTTTTTCTAACCTGACAACCATGATTCCAATTTTTTCTCAGAGATAAAAGGTAAGGGAGAAAATTTCCTTTCATTATCTTTACTCAAAAATGTAAGCAAAAGCTGACCATTCAGTAGAATCCCTATCTTTGGGATTCAGAAACATACTACAGAAATATCTGGGCGCAAGACAAATTTATTCCCATCATTAACTCTCAGGCAAGAGACTGTTGGTGGGATACATGGGAATGGTGTACTCAGTTTCAGTGTAAAAGCATAAAATTGAGGGTGTAAGCCTCAAGTTTCAGATGCTCAGCTTGTTACAGTGTGAAAGGGAAGTGTCTGAAATAAAGCCAGGAAGGAGGAGAACAGATCCAAGAAGAGATAGAAATCCCTGGCAATATTGTTTTAGCAGTTAGATCCAACTGTGCCTGAATCCATAATGTATGGACTTTTCTCTACACCATCCAATAAATTACCATACTGGAATGTACTATTAGAATTACCTTTCTCTATTTGCATCTAAATGCCTCATGGTGAAAAGAATCAGTAGATTCATGTCTGTTTACAGTGCTGGGTTTCAAAGAAGAAGGGGAGTATTGTCACAGTAAAAATGGCTGTCCTGTTGTCCTATGAGCACTCTCTTGTCTTCCTCCCACTCCCGCCTCTTTCTTCCTATCCATCACATAACAATCCTTGTTTTTTGTTTTGTTCTGTGATCCACTACAATCAATCCACTTCCACACATTCTTTATAGTGATTTTCTCTTGTTTACCTTTGAGAGGGTAACGATTTCAGTGCAATAGAGAGCACATGCTCTCATGGTCTTAAGACCTAATCATATCCTGGGAATATGCTAAAGGAAACTTTAGTTTGTGGAATTTAGCATGCTTTAAGGTTATGTGACTGAAAGCAATAAACATCTCATTATTGCTGTTTCTACTTGAAACCACAGGTTATGTCTCCCCTCATCCTTTATTTGTCTAGAGGGTCGTTTATCAAACAAAGATTTCTCAGATTCCTCCTAATCTGGAAATATTTGTTGAGCAACTATTAAAGCAATAGAGTCTGTTATATAGATCAGTAGGAAGGCACCAATCTAGCATGTCTGAGGCTAAGTGTTATCTCCCCACAACAAAGAAAACAAAACAAAACAAAATGAAACAATCCATCTGATAGCATCTACATTAGTGCCCACATTCAATTAGTAACTTTCCCTGTTTGTAAAATGTCAAATAGATGTGGAAGTATCTGAAGTCCTTATAAGCGATATATTTATTAAGATGCAAGTATGCTATGGAGTTAATAAGCAAATTTGGTCCAAAGTGATTCTTACCAGAAAAAAAGAATATACAGAACTTTAATAAACAATTCCCAACCTCTGTGTGTGTGTGTATGTATGTATGTATGTATGTATGTATGCATGCATGTGTGTGTGTTCCCTCTTCTTTCCCATGTTGAATTCTCTCCACAATAAATAATGTCAGTACTAAACCTGCCCTCTGATTAGAGTAAGCACAGAGGCCCTTAGCTGCTGCCCCAGTACTGACCTACCCCCAATATCACATTGAGCTGAAGTGTTTGCCATCTCTTAAAAGCACCTGTAGAAATTTCTGCCCTTACTCTCCTCCCTGCTTTAACAGCTAGATCTAACACAGAAATGAAGCTGAAAGGAGGAAATGTAACAGCTTGGGGAAATGAAAACATCTATCTTTTCTTCTACTAAGTGGTAGGCACTGCTGAACAGGTGATGCCTCCGCACTTGGATAAATAAAGTACCATGGTCAATTTTCCATAAAATCCCTGCATTAGTGAACCAGCCAGAGCTCTTTCGTCATTTTCCATGCATTTTCCACTTTCATTAAACTGGTTTCCAGTTACCTTTCATGGTCTATATTTATCTACTCATGGTTGATGAACACAGGCTATCAGAAAACAGAAATGGATCTCTCTACCCTCCTCCTTTTCCACCTCTCCCTCCTCCTCTCCTTCTCCTCCTCCTCTTCCTCCTTCTCTTTCACCTCCTCCTCCTCCTTAAAGAAAATAAAGCAGACCTGTACCTATTGACTAGGTTAGTGAGCTCTGGCTGCTGTCTGTGCAGATTTTCCACCTGTAAACGCATGTTCATTCAGTCTTTGCTTCTGTGACGGAACAATGAAGAAGTGCATATGTAGAAACTCCCTTGCCTGCTGGGTACTCATCTAGTCTCCCAGAATATCAGACACAATTATATTCAAATGTAACTACAAAAGAAATCATTCTGACTCGAATGTAAATGACTCTTGCTGCCATGTTGAACTGCCTTCCCTATAGCACCTCTTCATTAGCAGTAGTTACTGAACAATGATTCTTCATGTGCTAAAAAAAAAAAAACAAAAAAAAAAACCGAAGAAGCAGGATTAATGTTGTATTGACCTGTGTTGCTTGTAAGTCCTGTACACCATGAGGGTCTTTGTTTTTCTTTATCTTCATCATCTTCAAACACAAGTGATTGGAGACAGCGTGTTTATCAAGCCTTGAGAATAAAACTCGACATGCCGACGCCATTATTTTGCCCTTGCTGTCTTCCAGGTGTCTCATTAATAAGAAGGCAGAATTAACAAGGCAAAGAGAGAAAATGTAAAGTGCTGTTTTGCACTGTCTAGAATTGCATGCTGTTAAAATCCTTGCTTATTCAATGTTTGTCTATAGGCTTCCCTTTCAAGGCAGGAGCTGGAGGGGATAGACTAGGTAATTTTTTTTTTCTAAATTATTTCCAAGTACCACCATTAAAGTGAAGAGGCAAAATAATCAGGCAGAAACAGAGCTGAATTAGGAAATGATGGTTGCTTTACACAAAGCAAAACAAACAGCTCATTCCTGTGTATTTTTAGAAGTATACTTCTACAAAGAACATATCTAGGATGGGGTGTTTCTTGAGTTAAAGTCACCCCAAAGTTATAAAATGAATAATGATGAGACCCTGCATACAGCATACTGATAACCTCAGGAACTTAAAATCTGTATCTTGCTGGGAAAATTAAACAGAGTAAGTTGTAGGAATAATTAGCATATAAAACCTCTTAGAAGTAAAAAATACAAAACATACAAAAAAAAATGAAGCCACGTTTTCTGCTGTCTCATATATTATAGCTTGGAAAGTTAGGCCAAAATATCTCTAACTAAAGTAACACTCAGAAAGAGGCAAGACTGTTGGGATCCTTTTTTTTTTTTTTTTTTAATGTTTATTAAAAGAAAAAGAGCTTTTGTTAATGCACCTCCCTTATTACTTTAATTTTCTGTTGGCAGATTCCCACTCTTAGACCCTCGTAGATTTGCCAGGCTTGGAAAACGCTTTATTCTCCTGTCCCCTGAGTAGGCAAGTGACAACTGAAATACGCAGGTAAAACTAGCACAGAGCGGTCTTTTCAGAGCCAATTTTCTGTGGTGGCAATGACATTCGGAGAAGTTCAGTTGTGCGCCACTGCATGCTCCAAAGAGCCTTTTTGATAAACCCCCCACCTTCTCTTGCCTAAAACAATTAGACGTGATTAGGATTTGGGGGGGAGAATTATTTCATTTTCCTGTGGTCTCACATCTCTTCAGATTTTTCCAAGTAGCTTTGACTAGAGGGTCTTTGTTAAGACTTAGAAGAAGGAACTAAACCTTATGTACATTCAAAACTCAGCCGATTCTTAATTCCTTTGGTAAATCTGCTTTAATTCACATTAAAATTATAAGTATTCAAGCTTCTTAACATATGGCAGATCAGTGGGCATTTAGGAAGGCGTGGCGTGCAGTGTACTCTACAAGAACACTCTTTACACAAAGCAATTGTTACAGAAATCATGCCAAAGATTTCTGCTATTCAATTGCTGGGGTATGTCATGAAGTGAAGTACGTGCCCATTTTATGGTTAAAGACATCAAGGTTCAGCGTTGGAAATCCTTTACGAGGCTGGACCTCAAAACCTGGGCTTTCTTCCGATTACATCATCTGCATACCAAAAAGCAACTAACACCTTCACGTTTTATGTCCTGCTTACAGCTGCTACACATTAGGATAGACTTTGGATCTTCATGTCTGCATTCATACTCAAAATTTATAGAAAATGTTTTTTTTTTTTCCTATGAAGAGGTAATTTTACCTTTTCTCCTTATGGAAATTTAATTTCAATAGGTATTTATAAACCAACACTGCTTCCCTGTCATCAGCTAAGATAACATTCACAAAGTTATGAAGAGAATTTGAAGTTTTGCATAAAGGTACAAACCCCACACATTTATCCCATATAAATTAAAAAAAACAGCCATAAAACAACGACAGGTCAGGATGATATCCACAAGAAAAAACTGATAGGTTGTGCTTTAGTTTGCATCTAAATTGATGTGGAATAGATGTCTCTCACATTAGTAGGGCCTTCTTGGTGCCAGTACAACGTGGGATAACACTGTTTATTGGATAGTCCTGTCTCACATAGCACATCCTGTGTACCCATCAGAGAACAAGCTGCCTGAGCCAGCATGATGGCTCAGCAGATAAAAGTGCTTACTCCAGTTTTAGCAACCGGGATTTGATCCGTGGAATCTGTAAAACTGTGAAAAGAGAAATAATGCTTCAGAGTTGTCTTTTGATGACCAGGTGAACACTTATATAGCATGGTTCACACATTGCTGCATACACACACAGAGACACACATGAACACGTGCACGCACACACACACACACACACATACACAGACACACACACACTCACAAAGAAATGAAGAAAAAAGAAAGAAATGCAGCAACTACTATGTATCATTGCATGTAAATCCAAATTTAGAGAGTTAAAAGCCCTCATTGTCCATCTCAAAATTGCATAAAGCTACACATTTGAAAAGTGGAGTGATAAGACAAACTTGTAACTGTATCTTCGTCAATCCTCATCCTCCTGTGAGCTACAACACTCAATTCCCTCCATTGTAACACGAATCTCATAAGATCAGGTGGCCTTGAAGAGCTTACAGAGGGTCAAGCCCATGGGAACATTTCTGCAGTTGGGGAAAATGATTCAAGACAAATTCCAATGTTCTCACTTGCTATTTAGCTCTAAAGCTTTTTCTGTGTTGTTGCTGAAAGACATGCTGCCTAGAACATCTCTCATCTCCTGGCCCACTGGTCCAGAACAGTCTTCCTCCATAGAGAGTTGGTTTCTCTAAGAGGGTGATTGCCCTGCATGGGTGGCAACTATCTCTATTATGGTCTTTTGTGATCTCGGCCACACATAGATTTCTAAGACGGGGATGGTATAATGAGACAGAGGAGTACTGTACACTTATGGGAGACCAATATTACTATCACTTGTAATAAATGTTGGAAAGGACAGGTAGGGGAGAAGATGCATAGGTAAAAAAAAATCATCTGATGATAGAGACACGTGAAAACTGTGAAGTAGCACAATTTTAACATTTTTTAGGATATTAGGGTGCTCTCTCATATACTTTGAAAAAGATGGCTTTTTACAAAGGAGGCACACGCACATGTCTGATTGTCTTGACTATTCCCGGTTTTATAATATCTAAATTGTGATTTCTTTCACTCTCTTTAAAGAGTGCCAAATTTGGTTCAAGAACACCTTCAGCCCATTCTAATTCTTCTCATAAACACTATATACTGAAACACTTTAGGCTAAAAAAATTTTTTTTGATTTAATCTGTACATCTATGTTTTTGACCCATATCTTACCTTCCATTACCATTCAGCACTGTTTCATTTTTTTAAAGCTGCTTAAAAGAGATTGTGAGATGTTAAAATTTTGATTTTTTTTTTTCCCTGTGAGCATTCTGACTGAGCCATAGCTCCATCTGCTGGAAGTGCATCTCACTAGCAACGACTAGAGACCAGGAGCCAGGCGAGACTTTGCCACTCCAACCCTTCAATCATTCTGCCTTTCCCCAATACTTTTTTATGTCACTCACTGAACGAGATTGTACATGGCTCAACCACAAGGGGAATAGCAAAGTTCCCAGAAAGTCCTCAAGTACAACGGAAACTAAGCCTGGAGCTTGTGATAAGCACACCTCCCAAGTGCAGGTGTCCAGCACAGGAGACAACTCTCCATGCAAAACCTGATACTAAAATAACAAGGTCACAGACCTTAGATTTTGAAAACATTCCTTTAGTGTTGATTTCCATCTGGATTGTAAGATAGCATTTTTTTTCGTAATACCTGAATTCAGGCTTAAAGTTCTTCACACTGAGTAGCTTCACACTTCCTTGTTTGAGTTTCCTGTGATAATCGTCTTAAAGTCCTTACTTCTAGTTTCTATGTTTATTCCAAGTCTCGATGCAACTTCTTGCTTAGAGTTTATTTTATGTGTTATTCCACTAATCTTTCCTACTAATTTTCATGGAACAAGAGAATCGCTTTATAAATAAACAAATCTTAACCTACAAATGCTCTGGTTGCTTTTCTAAAACGATTTGTTTGTTTCTGTGGATGTGGATGTGTGTGTGAGAGTATGCAACACCTGTGTGCAGTTGCCAATGTAAGTCAGATGAAGGGGGTCAGATACCCTTAAGCTGGAATTGTGAGCATTTGCAAACCATCCAGTATTCCTGAGGGAACTGAACACTGGCCCCCTGGAACAGGAGTAAGTGTTCTTACTGCAGAACCATCTCTTCACACACTGGGCTGCTTTGTAAAATCACTACTGTTTTTAATCAAAACTTTGAGATACTTTCAACTTATAGTGTTTTATTATTTCCTGACTTTGGACATAGTCTTTTCATGTAGCCCAAACTGGCCTTGAAATTCACACGTTCCTGCCTCATGCTCCCAAATGTAGGTAGGCATGCACAAGACTCAACCATGCTAAACTTTTTTCTCTAAATAACAACCATATATTGACTTATTATTTGTAGCTGTGTCTCTCTATCTTTACGATTATTGAAGCTGTGTAAAGTTTCACACTCTCGGGTTATGTCCAAATATAAAACAGATCTCTTAGCTCCCTCAGTCCAATCCTGCCCATCACTATACATTCATTGGTCTGTGTGGCATTTGGAAGAATGTGTAAGCCAGGTTAAGCATATCAATCAGTTCTTTATTTACAAACATAAGCAAACATGGTCAGTGAACTACTTTTAGTTTTAACCTTTTATAGTGTTTCTATCATTGACTGTCTTAAGTACCTGATAGAAATTGAATACCATTTGCCTTTAGGCTACTCTGTACTTTAAGAAAATTTTGCTAACTAGAGAACTAGATCAGTTTATCATTTACTCAGTATATAAATTGAACCCCCGCCCAAAGTCTGTATAAATACTAATGGGTAAATTGGAGCTAACACTTTCATATTAATCAAATAAAAGTACCATATAATAAAGCACAAAATCTGCATTATTTACTAGGATTGAACATGTGTCTCTTTGGGAAGGTGAATATTGTGAGTGTCCTAAAATTAAGCATATACAGAGCTACATGTGCACAATCACAATTCATAAACTTGGCTTGACCATGATGTAACATCTCTTTAATGTTTTAGAAAAGTATACTTTTAGAACTTTGGGATAATTGTGATGAACAGCAAGAGTCACAACCAAACAATAAAGAATATTTGATTAATTTTGTGCTGGAATTAAGATGCATTAGAATATTTCTGCATTCCAATTTCTATGTTAAGAAACTTCTTCTCCTTTTCCTTCTCCTTCTCCTCCTTCTCCTTCTCCTTCTCCTTCTGCTCCTCCTCCTCCTCCTTCTTCTTTTTCTTCTTGTTTCTTTGTTTTCTTCTTCTTCTTCTTCTTCTTCTTCTTCTTCTTCTTCTTCTTCTTCTTCTTCTTCTTCTTCTTCTTCTTCTTCTTCTTCCTCCTCCTCCTCCTCCTCCTCCTCCTCCTCCTCCTCCTCCTCCTCCTCCTCCTCCTCCTCCTCCTCCTCCTCCTCCTCCTCCTCCTCCTCCTCCTCTTCTTCTTCTTCTTCTTCTTCTTCTTCTTCTTCTTCTTCTTCTTCTTCTTCTTCTTCTTCTTCTTCTTCTTCTTGATGAAAGCCAAGTTGAGAAAGCAATTGTGTACATTTATTTTGGAGAGGACGCCTGGATTTTACACAATATGGTATTTTCTTTGTAGTGAATGTTTGCACCTGAAGTCCCTCCATCTCTGTAAGGCCTTGCTTGATTAACAGACCTCATTCAATAGCCATAAAGCAGCACAGATTTGAGATTAGCATTTTCTGTGGGCTTTTTGATGATTGGCTTGCAGCCAAAGCACTTAGCCTGCTACTCAGGATATATTGTAGAAAACCATATAACTGCACCTAAGAGTCTTTAATTGCTAATTGTTCCTAATAACTGTTTAGTATATAATGCACACAATAATACATGATGTCAGTTTGAATTTCAAGGTTGTTATTCAATCTCGAGTTTCTGCTGTGTTATGTTCTCTTCCTGTGGTTAATGATGTCTAAAAACCCTCTGTGGAGTAACAGTCTTAGCTTGGGCAAGGGGCAAGGTCTGTATTAGAAGAATAACAATGAAAAATACAAAATCTAGGTTTGAGTAATAGGTTACTCTTGTTGGAAGGCAATAGCAAATTCTGTACAGAACGAGCAGGCACTTTTGTGTTTCAAACTATAACACACATCTCAATTATCATGCAGGATCCTTTTGGAGGCTGGAATCTTTACCTGCATTGTGACCTGAATCATTAGGTTCTGGAAACTATTTTCTTGGGGTCTGACTCTAAATGGACTGAGGTAAGCTTCCATTGCTTCTTAAGATTCCTCTCTCTCTCTCTCTCTCTCTCTCTCTCTCTCTCTCTCTCTCTCTCTCTCTCTCTCATAAATTTCTCCCCTTGCACAAGGTCAAACAAAAACATTGAAATCTTCTAATAATTATGGGAAAATAAGTAATGAAAAACAGTGGCAACCTTGTGCTACCTAATAACATTTTTTTCCTCCCTCTGATCTGTTTGTTGTTTCACATAGATTTCCAGCATTTGGGGTTTAAATGTCCTGTGGCTCATTAGAAGTTGGCATCTCATTGCTTCTTCATTGCTGCCAAATGACTTAGTGTTTTCTTCATTGACTTTGTTTCCACAAGAGTTTGGAATAGACAGTAAGCAGGATAAGAGAGGCTGGGGAAGAATAAAACTCACTCAGAGAAAGAATAGAACAGTTCTGGGAGTCAGAGAGTAAGATGGGGAGAAGGAAGAAAAGCCAAGAAAAAAGCAAACCACTGAAGAACCAGTAGATTTTGCTGAAATAAGAACAAATAAAACAACAATAAACAACAACAACAACAACAAAACAGAGAAATAATATCCCAGTGGAGAAGTGGGAAAGATCAAATTTTTTTTAACGTCTCAAAAGTACTATGTAGGAGTGTGTAGTTATGTGCAGATACATTGACAGATGCAAAACAATGGTCTTTTGCTTCAGTCTTTTTTTACAGCAATAATCTTACCCTTTGCACTCTCATTCTGACTTATTCCTTTGACTAAGTTTGATAGATCATAAAACAGCTATCCTTTTGCTTTGCCTGTTTTTGTTCCATTTGATTTTTGAGTTAGAATTTCTTCCATTCAAACCTAGCCTCCCCCTTCCCTCTGAATTTGGGCTTGCTGGTGACTTTCTTTCCACCACAGAATTTGGTGAAACAATGTTGAGCTTTCTTGGAAGCCTGCCCAACTGCCATATGAACAGGCTCCACTAACCTCCTGGAAGATGAGAGACCATGTGGGCCAGAGGAAGTTTTCCAGCACAGGTGATCCTGGACCAGCCAGCTCCCAGCCAACCTGCTTACTGAAGATGTTGGAATGAATTCAATAGCAACTACCCAGATGAGCCTTGCCCAATATTCTAATCAATAGATTTAAGGTTTAAATAAATATGCATTAAGTCAATATTTAGAATTTTTTTAATAAACCTTATCCTATCTGTAGCAATTTTTTAATGTATCAGATAACTTATTTCCAGTTATACAAGTAATAGTATTTTAAAAAAGAAATCCATGTTTAAAATGGCTTTTAAACATGGAAACTTTTCTTAAATCTTTTTATATAAATCTCCTAAGAAATTTACATGAACACCTGCCCATATTAATTTTATTTATAGTTCAAGGCACAAGACAGTTTGGAAGATTTTAATCTGTAATTCTGGCATTTAAAATAAAATTTACCGAGATAGTATCCTTGCTTTGGAATTGTTCAGTCTAATGTAGGTTTGTCCAACAGAGATGCTCGCTTAATAATATGAAAGATATTTTCCCCCCTTAATTACTAGTAGGTATTTTAAAATCTCAATAGCAAAGATATTTTGTTGCAGTAAAAACTATAATAATAGTACTTAAATACTAGTGATGAACTCTAGTCATTTTTTTTACCCAGATGCATTAAATGAAGTACCATATTCTGACAGAAATATTTAAGTTGTTCACCTAAGACAATTGTACTTGGATCTGTCTTCTGTGCACTTCCAAGTATGTAAATAATTTAAGAATTCAGGAATTTTCTCCACAACCAGTACTACGCACTCAAGAAATTTATGTGTCAACAGGATGCCTGTGACACTAATGGCTCCAGTAATATACACAGATGCCAATGACAGTCTCTAATTTTTACATGCGCAATTTAATTTTTTTCCTTTAATTAAAATAGGAATCGCTTACAACTTAGAAATGCTGTTAAGTGTAGGGTTATAAATTCCACCTGTGTTCCAAAAATTATACCATATGCTCAAGATTAGAGAGTTGGGACAACTTTTTCAAGTTAAAAAATTGCAGAAAATGGTTTTACGTAGAAATGATGAATATGAAATAGATTATACTGCACTATATTCCTAAAGATTTTATGTCAACCAGGATATAGGCAGAAAATAGTTGTTAACAATCATATCATAACTGTAGAGAGTGGGAAGTGGCTCAAAGGGCAGGAGCGTCAGTGGATGCTCTGAGATTAGTAATACTAGGAAGTAGTATTGAAGCCTCTAAGAATAAAGGAGTAACAGTGGTGACCAGTAGCTGTGGCATTCTCAGACAACAATCCCAGGGTGGGATGACCTGTGATGAAAGGAACTGTTAACTCTGACTTCATTTTCTCCCGATACCCTCCTCTCTCAGTTCCTCAGACTGGTTAAAACTGAAAACAAACCACAGGTCCCTGCCATTCATACTCATCCAACTCAGTCATGTAAGACTCCCAAGTAGAATGAGACATAGAAAACCATAGATGCGGATTGACACAGCATTATTCAATGTGATTCACAGGGATAAGGTCTCTAGCATAGCTCCTGTGTAAACACGACAGTAAGGATTAAAAGATATTTTTAATTCCTTTCTAGTTTTCTGAGAATAATAGCATCTCAAAATTAGGAAACTACTATCATACTTGTTTTCTTTTGCAATTTGTAAGGAAAAGAGCTATGAAAGATTGGAAGTGGTAAAAGTACTAGAGGCAGAATGAGATCCATCCATCGTTCATACTTAGTCTATTCTTAGTGTTTCTAGTGATGTCTTCCAGCAACACTTCATTTGTTCACCACTGTTGCACTTTGCATCATTATTTCCTGAACCTATAAAAGTATTATATCTAATTATTTTTTCTGCTATACAGGTTAACACAATCCTTCCAACTCTATGATAAATGGAGTACAATCTGTGTTTAGTGTCAGTTTTGTTCTGCCTATGAGGAACTGAACTACAAGGTAAATTCCTCATTAAACAAAATCTATTCATCCATATGATAGTGATGATAATGGATCCTACTTCAGAAGACTGTTGAAAGATTAAAGAATAATCAGAACACTTAGAAGCCGACCTGGTACATGGTATGCATGTCTTAACTACTGGCAAGTAAGAGTCTAATGTAAAGTTACCAATGAGAATTGTTCCCATTTGACTAGTAATTTTACTTTATTGATTCTCTACCAGCTCTTAGTGTAATATATATTTGATTAAGTCATAGTGAAGTTCAGAGGAAATTGACAGACATGATCCCCTCTCTGCCCCTTTAACAGGTGGAGGCCAAAAAGATAGCAAGCTAAAGAAAGATCTCCAAAATGTATTTTATCCTGATGTTAAGATTTTACTACTTAGTATCATTGGTCAGAAAGAATGGTGTAGAAGCAGGCATTCCCTAGAGCAAAGCAAACCTCAGTTCACCTGAGGTTTGTTTGTTTGTTTGTTTTTGTTGTTGTTTTATAATGTAAGGACAACAAACCCAAAAAGGCACATCTACTTGAAAATATAGGATTTGAGTGTTTCCAATCAGAAATGATGACTTTCTAGTTATAAACTCATATCTTCAGCATCCCCTGGATGCTCTGACATCCCACCAAGGCCTCATCTATACTCTCTTCCAGCGAAGCCAGAGCCCCAGCTCATTTCTGATGCTCTCTGGTTCCTGCAGACAAAACAGCTTCCTTGATAAAAATAGATTATTAGCTTTCTTTGTTCGGAGGCAATCAAACACTATAAGAAGCGAAAGAAATGTGCTAAAGACAGATAATCAGCTAATTGAAGCTTTCTCCACTGAATAAGGGAAGAAACCAAGAGGCTATTGATTGAGCCAGAGGGATGAGGGTAAGTGCACAAGTGTTTTATTGAGATTGGAATTCCCTGTGTGGGGGTTATTGTGTTTCAACTTGTTTGCAGATCATCTATACTTCGTGCCCAAGTCAGAGAAAGTTGAGTATACTCTGGGGAATTCTCACTCAGGTATAAATGTGCCTTTTGAATGTTTTCTTTAAGTTGGAGTCATCTGCTCTAAGAGACTGGAGACCACAAAGCATCTATGTTGCCAGTTAGTTCTTGCAGTGTGCTATCTAATCCATCTCTAAAACTATTGGTGCCTGTCTGTTAGGTGAATCTGATGAAATCAGGGGTGGCTTAGCTGTGACCACTGCTATTGATGGTTCATTCAAACTGTCAGAAATCAGAAGGGCGAGCATGTGGAAAAAGATAGACATGAAAGAAAAGCTAAGAAAAAATCAATTATCAGCAACAGGACGTTATATACACAAATGGAGAGCATGGGGCAATAGGTACCCAATCGGTGTGGGAAGTTAAAAGTTTAAATTTTGCATTGTCCACAATGTAATTCACAGTCACCACTGATCTCTGTTGCATCATGATTATAAAGAACACCCTTCTTGTATTATCTCTGCTAACAACTACAGTATCACTGTGGTGATGTCAATGACAATGGCCCCCATCGCCTCATAGGTTTGAATGTTTGATACCAGTTGATGGAACTATTTAGGAATGAGTAAGAGACATGGCCTTGTTGGAAGAAGTGTGTCACTGTGGGTGACCTTTAAGGTTTCAAAAGTCCATGCCATCCCTCTTGCTTACGGATCAGTTGTGAGCTCTCAGCTACTGTTTTAACCCCTACTATCATGCCCTCTAATGTGGTGGTATATATTTCAACCATCTGAAACCCTGAGCCCCAAGTGAAATGCTTTCTAAGTTTTCTAAGTCATAGCATTTTGTCATGATAATACATGGAGAGCTTTTAGGGCTGCTTGGGAGCAATCTGACTTTGGTCAAGGACAAGGAAGTGAGCTTTGGGCAGGAATCTGACATTGGGCCATGACAAGGAAGTAATTTCAAGCAGGAATCTAAATCTTAGGCTAGAACAAAGAAGTTGGCTTCAGGCATAAAAATGACTTTGGGCTAGGACAGTTAAGTAGGCTCAGATATCTTGATCATTCTGATTAGCACCTTAAAAACAGTGATCATGGGAGTGATCACAGGACTTTGTTTATTGCCTTGCTTGTTCCTTGACTATTTGCATCTATTATATTGCTAGTTCCTCAACCTAGAACTGATCTTGCCTTGTGACATAATCCAGCTGAAACAAAGGACAAGTTCCATGGGCTTCCCCTATATATACAAGTGCTGAAAATTAAACTTTGTGCCTTGAACTTTGTCTTGGCTTCATGCTTCTTTTGCCTCTCCATCTCTTTTTCATTTCCAGCCTCCCTTTCAGGTGAACCCAGTTTGTCCACAGCCACTGGTGGCTACAATAATCTATAATTATCTGTGACAGACACTAACAATAGCTTCGATTGCTGTGCCATTTACTAAATTCCAGACAATAATGTGATTATAAATTTAAATATTTCATCTTTAAAAAACAGGTAGAAAACCTTGTTGTTCCATATTATAGATATAGAAAAGAGGTACAAAGAAGACAAAACATCAACTTTTGGTTATAAATTCTTAGTCAAACTTACACTGTTTTCATAAGTATAATAATATATTCTGAAACAATGGTAAAGTGTTCTCGTGTGTATGGTATATGAAATCACAAGACTTAATAGGATAAAGAAAACACACAGCTCAAATATGCCTATGAGTAGAAAAGAGACAAAGAAAGCAGAGTCCTTTTTTAGTTAGAAATGCCTTATGTAAATATTTGTGGAGGTAAGAACTAATACAAAGTAAAATACCAACATGTCCTAGAATAGGAAACACCCAACATATTATACTCAGTGCTGACTCAGTGAAAGATATGTAGTGACATTACTCACAGTGGAGGCAGGAAATGGGATACTAGATATGGCACACAGTAAGGTCACATAGGTGGCTGATGATAGTACTAAGAAGAACAGAAGAGCCATGGTGTCTGGGCACACCAATGAGAGAGTCATGTTCTCCATTTACCATCAAGGACACATTTAGAGAACATCTGATTTGATTCTCAGAGGGGTGTGTGTGTGTAATGTGTAAACTAATAAAAATACACTTATTAACAGAGGCACTAGTCAATCTTCCATATTATTTACGAGTAACTGTCTACCATGATTTTGAGACAGGTCCCCTCTCTGGAACCTCAGGCTCACCCATAGAGATATGGTGACTTACCAGCAAGTCCTGGATCCTCCTGTCATTTTACCTTTAATGCTAGAATTACAAGCATGCCACCACTCCTGGCTATTCAGATGGATGGTGGGGTTTAAACTTAGGTACATTTGGTTGTGGAATAAACAATTTACATGTTTACTTATATCTCTAGTCATGATTTTAAATGTTTTAATGTTAGAAAATGTACCCACATTCAAGAAGTTTTTAATTTGTTTCTCTTGTGTCAAAGGTTACTCTTACATGGATATATTTTAGAAAGTCAAGAAGTTTAAAGCTGAAAGCACTTGTAATTCTCCAACCGTAAATAGAGCAGCTCCAATATGAAATGTTTTTGTACTGACATCAACCTTAACATCCCATGGGAAACAGAGTTTTTCAATGTAAAGTATTTAAATGTTTACCTAGAGTGTAGGAATCATAGACTCGTATTATCTTTAAAAAAAGAAGAAGAAGAAGAACAGAAAATATTTAATTCAGCCTTGAGCTCTGGATCCCTCTATCTTTCCCAAGGAAGGTGTCATAGAGTTACAAAGTCTTTCACTTACTAATTCAACAAAGGATTAGAAAGTATCTCTTACCCTGTATTGGAATTTGAAGATACACTACCATGGCTTGTCTTCTAGTTTCTTAACATTATCATTTTCAATGAACCCAGATCCTTGGAGTAAATTAACAGGAAGGAGATTTTTTTTTTTTTTTTTGAAACAACAGGAATAACAATATCAACTAACTGTACCATCCAGAGCTCCTGGAGACTAAACCACCAACCAAAAATTATACACGGAGGGAATCCATGACTCCAGATACATATGTAGCAGAGGATGGCCCTATCTGACATAAATGGGAGGGGAGGCCCTTGTTTCTGTGGAGGCTTGATGCCCTAGAGTAGGGGGATGCTAGAGCAGTGAGGTGGGAGTGGGTGAGCGGGTGGAGGAGCACCCTCATAGAGGCAAAAGAGAGGGGTGGGAGAGGGAGGATGGGATGGGAGGTTGTAGAAGGGTAACCAACTAAGAAGGAAAAATCATCATTTGAAATGTGAATAAATGTAAATGAATAAGATGAATAATAAAAGAAATGAAAAACTAGAAAGAGTTCAGTGAATCAAAAGGAAGGTCAGCAAAGAAAGAAAATGTAACATGTTGAGACCTTAGCATTAGGAGGGACCACAATTTTCTGTCCCATATTTCCTGAGGTAAGTCCTGATTATTCTAGTTGTCGGTATGTAGCTGATAAAACAAGCCTGTTTTCTCTCTCAAATTTCTCAAATAATTGGGAAATAATGGGACAAAATAAATATTATGAAAATGAATTCCTTACGTGTAAGAGAACATGTGATGGAGCTGTAGAGACCAAACATTGACTGAGTTCATGTGAAGAAAGGGAGTTAACTAGAGATAAGGAAATCACCAAGTGCTTTAGGAGAAATGTGGTAGGCAGGAACATCCTTTCTAGGAGAACTAGAACTTTCCTAGAGGCTGGCTGGAGTGGAGTGAAGTGGGGACCTATGAAGTTAGGAGGAAGCATTGGAAAAAGAAAGATGCAGCATTGCGCTAACCGACTACAATACCACTGAACTAGATAGTTGTACAATCAAGTACAGAGGCTTCTTGACCTAAGAGTAAAACCTTCTCCATTCTACCTACAAGAAGGAACACATTGAGTGGCAGGAGTTCAAGGCAGTTTCCAACATCCACATTAATCCAAGAAAATGTCTATCTCTGTAGCCTCAAGCAAGCTGATATGTGTGGAACTCTCATCACTCTTGGTGTTTCACTATTTCCAGACCCAATGATATATTATAAGCAACTTGAAAACAATTAATTTTATTCACCTTTGAATTTCCCAGGATCTATTTTGTAAATGTAAATATTTGAATGAATTTGAGGGAAAATATCTCAAAATAACAAAACAGAACACAATTCTGCCTGGCTCTTTGAGGTTCTGCATAGTGAATGACTACCTAAAAATTCTTGGAACACGAAGGACTTTCATGATGTATTTAAGGGAGCCCTTTATTCTGGGATTTCTGCATAGCTCTAAAATCAAAGTGATTATATAAGAGGCTTTAGAGGCCTTCATGTATAATGTGAGTACTGAGGACATACTTTCAGGACAGCTGCTATGCTGTCCCACAATCATGTCACTCAAGCTGTCATCAGATTGTGAGTATTTTGAAAACAGAGGCTACACTGTGGTATCAAGTATTAGCTTTAACTTTCTCATTTAAACAACTCGACTGCATTATAAGTTTTCAAATCATCCCATTTTATCCTTGGGATTCTAATCACATTGAACATCATGAGACTTTTCTATATCCCTACAACTTACAAAGAATTTGAGCTCCAATCCAGGACCGCTTGGCTCAAATTCTGTGATATGAGTCCATCTCAATATTCTTCCCCAACTCTCCTTTCCTCTCCTTTTTTCTTCTCTCCTCTTCTCTCTTTTTTTCCCTCCTTTCTCCTCCCTTTCTGTCCTCTCTTGTGTCCCCTCTCTTTTCCTCCTCTCTCCCCCTCCCCTTTTCATTCTTCTCCTCCACAATTTCTTTGATTGTGTATATCTTTCTTTTTCCCCCATTTTCTTTCTTCCTATCTACTTTTAAAAATTTCTCTTCTCTGTTCAACAACTAGCATATTATCTGGAATATAGTGATACTGTGGTAACACTAAATCTACATATGCAGAAACAATAACTGAATAAAGAATAATCAAGACAGAATCTATTCCAGCCTTCACTAGACAGTTACATTATATCTCACACATCACATATTCCAACCATCTAAGCTTATGCCACCTTACACGCCAATAAAACAAATCAAACTATATTTGCCTTTATGCAAACATGGTTACATAAAGTTGGTCTTTTCAGGTAACATTGTCAAGAATGACTGTAATGGATCACAATTTATCCTGCATAATGAGACAAGGATAAAGTATAAAATCATTGAAGTTAGCCTTTCTGCTATTCCTTCAACTAGTGGTGCTGATAGTAAAACCCAAGTGCAGGTAATAATGATTGTCAATGATAGAAATTGCAGCCAAAGTTAAAAAGAAAAAGCAAAAAAAAAAAAAAAATTGAATAACAGCTACTGAAAAATCAGGTAGAGTATGTTCTTAGAGTTTATCTCACACTTCCCTGCATTTAATTTATGAAGAGAAAAATTCCTGTGATAGAGTAAGCTGGCAGTTGCGATCATTAACAGAGAGCTATTGCCTGTAGGTATGTAATAAAACGCAGTACATGTTGATTCCTCTTAGCTTTAACTATTTTGAGGTTGTGATTGAAAATTACTGTGGAGTTGCAGATAACACTAGCTGTGTTCCACCAGCGATAAATATAGTAAACTGGTTATAAAAGCAGTTAAGGTATTATTACGTTTGTGTCATTAGATTTACTTTACTGACATAAACAGTTCAAAACAACACACATTTATATGTAATTTAAGTACTATCTATTCAGCTTACTTTAACAAATGGCACCATACACAGTCTTTTATGCAACTGCAAGAATCCAGTGTTCTTTCAACTTGACTGAACAACTGTCTCTCTTCTATTAAATGGCTTTTCATATCGCTTCAGTAGCGCCCACTGAAAATTAACTTCTTTGTATGTTAAAGGAATCACTCCTCCAAGGAGGAGAAAAAGAAAAAATATCAAGCAGAAAGGAGGAAGTTAAGTTTATTGGCCTTTATACTCTGTGAAACAGATTAAATAAATTCACAGTCAAGCATTAGAATTCATCCAACCTGGTGGCAAACATCTCAGTAGCACCTGGATGAGATCTATATTAAAATCATCCAACCAGTTCTTTTTGTTAGTAGCATCTATATTATCAGAATAGCCTAAAGAAGACTTGTAGTAAAGATTTAGATGCACAGTCTTGGGTGCGAGTTGACATATGCCTCTCATATCCTGTGAGGGACTTTGATCATATCAAAGCCATTTTTATTATGAATATGTTATGAAGATTTTATGGAGAAAATATTATTTTTGATTCATGTTTTATAAGCATCCACAAACATGCTAAGTTCTCATGTATAGGCAGTGACTAAATAAGGCATTTGTTAAATGGCTGTTCCTATTCTCAGGTCATCTGTCCAAGATTCAGATCACACTTTGTTGGTACCTGAGATACTATTAAAATCTTCTATTTTCCATTGTGTAAAATTTATAGGAGAATAATTGGAGGTCCATAATATTTCTTATTTTAGAAAGGTTTGTCTCAAAGTACACTGACTGATACAATAACCAAATACTAAAAAGTAATGACATGGAAGTAGGGGAGAGAATTTTTAGGCCTAAGAATTCCAGGGGTATAGAAATTACACCACAAGGGTTCAGAAATTATAGAATGTATCTCAATGGGAAGGTTGAAGTAGACCACATGAACTCATATTACAGTGAACAGAACAAAGAAAGGGATTCATAAAGAGGCAAAGATAAATTAAACACCAAGGATATCTGTCAAGTGACCATTTCTTCCAAGTTCATCCCACCTCCTATCTTTTGCCAACTTTAAAAGGGGACCTTATCTGGCATCAATGGGAGGGGAGGGCCAAGGGGTCCTTTGAAGGCTCAATGCCCCAGTGTAGAGGAATGCTAGGCTGATGAGGCGGGAGTGGGCAAGTGGGTGGGGGAGAACCCGCAAAGAAGCAGGGTAAGGGGGGTTGGGATAAGGGTTTGCAGAGGGAAAACTAGGAAAGGGGATAAAATTTGAAATGTAAATAAAATATCCAATAAAATAAAACAAAATACTAAATGATACTGAAAAAAACATCAATCAACAAAAACAAAACAAAAAACAAATAAACAAACAAAACTTCCTTTCTATTATCCATCATGGAATGTATCCCTCCATTGGGTGAAAATACCTATGTTCCAATTGTGTCTGGATATGTCCTCACTGACATCCTCAGAGGTACATTAAACTATTCTAGATGTGTCTCAATCCAGTAAGTTAAGAATGGCCATAATAAAATGAGACTCCTTACCTTCCAATGTAGATTGTTCTTTGAGATTACAGTGTACCATTCATACTGTAAACCAAATTCTGAACATGGTCTGTCAGTGTTAGGTGTGTGATAGCCTCAGTGCAGGATTAAGGAGGCTTGATGCTAGATATTCCCTCAGTTGGAAAATAGTATATTTTTCCTTCTATAAACGGTCCCACTTCTGTTATTGCTTGACTTTTTGAAACACAAAAATGGGAAATTTATGTTCTTATGAATGAATATAAATGGTAATGTGTGGTTATAATCCATAATTAAAACTCTCTGAAAGAAAATTCTGGGAGATGATGGAAAACACTTGCACAGAGAGAAGAGCAATATGGCTGCATTTTTGCAGTCAGAAGAGAACGTCTATTGAATTATTGAGGAATTCAAACAGAAGCACCACCAGGGTGCACTCCCGATTTATCCTGTTTTCAAGCAAGTACAGTGCCTAGTGCTGGAGAGAGAGTCATAACACATGGTATATAGCCTTAAGAAAAAAAATTTAAAAAAAAAAAAACTGTTCAGAGATAATATTTTCTAAATAAAAGCTATAGCACCAATCACTTATTTTTGTTTGAACATGCCAATTTTCGTAATGCAGTAAAAAGCTCATTTCAGATTCAGGTGCGTGAATTTTTGTATGTGGCTTCAAACTCTCTTTGTCAACTGAAGGACCTGTTGCTGGATGGAGCCTTGCTACCAAGAGCCATGCTTTTCTGTTTTGGTACTCAGTTCTCCTCCGTTCACCGTTGACTGTTCTATGCTGCGTGGCATTTGAATTAAAGACAGCTTTTCCACATTATTCAAACGTGTGTTCCCTGTGTCCTTGAAGCATTTCTTTTGTCCCTGTTCAGTCAGAATGCCTATCTTCAGTTGTCCACTTGGAAATTGCTTTGATAACCTGCTGTCAGGCATCCTCCTTACATGACCAATGTATTGAAACCGAATTACCATAAGTATGACTTTCTTTCTCATGCACCGACAGTGCTTTGGGCCCTCATTAATGCAGGTCATTTTTGCTATTTAATTTTAAATACGGCATACAGAGGAGGATTGCCTAGGAACTGGATGTGACATTAGTGACAGGCCGGCCTGACCATAGCTCAAAGAGGTAGAGCTCTTTACTGGTCATCATGCCATGAGTGCTCAGTTAGACTTTCAGGGAAGAATCCAGAATGACCCTATCACAGCCAGTTTCTCCCTTTCCCCCTACATGTAAGTATCACTGCACATCTAAGTCTGTGTGTAAAGTCTAGATGTAACATTAGTTGTCTTTCTCTATATTTCCCTACTTTATATTTTGGAGGTGGAATCTCTTCAGTGAGTATGGAACTTACCAGTTTGTGTAGATGGCTGATCAGAACTTCACCTTTTTTGCCCCCTCCCCCAGCCTCCCAATCCTTCAGTCTAGGATTACAGGTCTGTGACTACCAATGTGGCGGTTTTACTTCCGTATATGGGATTCAAACTTAGATTCTCGTGCTTGCATAGTGAGTACTTTATCCACCAAGGCATCACTGTATACTCCTACCTATATATTGTGCAAGTATTTACATCTATACTATTATGCTAGATGTCAAAATGGTTACCTATCCAAATAACTTGTTCATATTGCTTAGAAGTTAAAATGAAGACAAAAAAAAAAAAACAATGATAATCTTGCCTCTTGTCCAATCTAATTGATAAAGCATGAAATCAAAGGTACTTGAAGTATCTATTCTCAAATGTAATAAATGAAAGCTTGCATGACAAAAATATTAAAAAGACAAAGCCATAGTTATATAGCATCAGTAGAGAATACCATTCTAAATTTAAAAAAAAAAAAAAAAAACCCTTTTTCAAATTATGGAGGGTATGCTTCTTTGAGCACAACCAGTCTTTCATTTTAATCACCTGTAATAGGAATCTTCTTAAGGTGCAAGGACATGTCCCAGTCTCCTTAAATAGAGAACACTGAACATAATTTAACCTTTCCCAGATGCCCTGGGGTTATCTCTATGAACATCAGTGACTGCATTTTGCAGTAATATGATGATGCCCTCAGGGACTACTCAACTCACACAGATCTGTCTGACTTAACACAAAATGAGTTCAGAGTAGTGATGTCTTAGAATTAAATTTTAACCATTGCAGGTTTTAGGTATTTTTTTTGTTACTATCAGATGTATTTTTCACATGAAACAATGCCCCTCACTTGCAATCTGTTCTGGATTGCAGAATCTTATCACCATGTGTCTTATCTACATGTAAGTAAATGTGTTTGAGGGCGCTTATATAATAACACTAGTGTACGCAGTACATGTAAAGTGTCCAACTGTGTGAAGTTTAACATTAAGGAATGGGTAGATGGTTTCTCATATTAATAGTTGCATACACTTTAAAATGTGCAGACATCCAGCTCTTTGCTCTCTCTAGTTGCTCTTTATATAGAAATAGAACTGAACACTCTAGAACTCACTTGGCCAAGACTCACCATTTGTGTTTCATCTCTGGTAGTCTCACGGTGGAAAGGGTGGAAAGAGAGAAGCTGTTCTCGCAAAATATCTGACTATTTATTGGCAACTTTCTTTTGCATCTACATGAATGTAGTGGTATGCAAGCCACCTCCCCAAGTGAATATATGTAATTCCAAAACAATTTACTGGTCCTTATTTTCTTACGTGTGTGTGTGTGTGTGTGTGTGTGTGTGTGTGTGCATGTTTTGTATGTATGTATGTATCTACATGCATACATGTATGTGTGTTGACTATACAATTAGATCCACATGGATGCATGCATTCCTGTAAAGGCCAAACATTATTTTTAGTGTCTTCTTCAGTAGGTCTCTACCTTATTTTTTTGAGGTAGGATCTCTCACTGAATCTGAAGCTCACCAATTCAGCCAGGTTGGCTGGCCAATATACCAATATGCTTCGGTCTGCCATTTCCCCTGTGCTAAGAATATATATGCATATCCATGCCTGGATATAGTATGTGAATGTTGGGGATCCAAATTCATGTTTATAAATCAAGCATTTGACTCAGTGACTCATATCCCCAACTTTATATTTGATAAACATTTCATTTTGTGAAAATCATAACTTTTACTTCCTGAATATAAAGAACAGCTTTGAAAATCATGAACCTTAAGCATATCATTTGGCAACCAGTATCATGAAGATTCTAGATCTGTTGCTGTGTGTTTAATGATCTTTGGTTTTGTAAAAAAAAAAAAATGTGGTACTTATAGTTTGATAACTCTTTATTAAACTCATGGATATAAAGGGATGCTTTGGACTTATTTCCTTTCCCATATTTCTTAGTAGAATTTAGAAATCACAGTCCTAGCCATCAGAATGGCAATGGTGAAACACTCCTTTCTTTTGTTCCATGCCTGTGCTTGTTAAGCTGGCTCACAAGGCTTCATGTCAGATTTAGCTCCTATTAGATGATACATTAATATTCCTTATACGAAACTATAAACAGAAAAAAATATATTTGCAAAGAAGAACACTGGCAATATTTTCACAGACAAATTACATGTTACAGAAATGTTCTTCTCATTATTGAAAATGAGATTTTTATTTTAAGTAGAGTCCTTTGAAAGGGTCCTTCAGTGTTATCTTCAGGAACCAGTTCTTCCCTGAAACACAGTCAAGTAGTGCATGCAAGGCTATCACTGGTTTTGTGCTCAAGATAGTCTTGCTATTTTGTTTGAACTTGACTTGAGTAATTGACATTGACCCTCTGGATCTCACAATTTGCTGGTGTTTAGCATAATTACATTTCTAAAAGATATACAAATTTTGTTTTTCCATAAGTTAGCTTCCTGTTATTTTTTTAAATTTGCTTCTTTATTTATTTCATAGAGAAAAATGAGGGATTGGATTATCTGGTTGGACTTATGTTTCAACTTTTTTCAGGCCTGAGTGCTAAATACTTCCCAGTTGTCAGGGATTTGGTTCCTTTCCCTGGGATCCTGTTGTCTGCCTTTGTCTTTCTAACACTGGTCCATCCTCACCTATACCCTCTCTGCTCCCAATGCCAGAGACTGGCAACCTGTTTAAGGCATGTTCTTTTACTCTTGGGTACATATTCAGATTATACTTCTCAGTACTCTTTTACACAGCACTCTTTGTCAAGATGTGCTATTTATTTACATCTATTCCTCATCCCATACTTTTCCAGTTCTTAGTTTTCTGTCCAGCTAGTGGACAAAGAAAAATGTTTTAAGGAGGCCCCTCTTCTAAAATAGAAAGGAACTGAGTTCCTCAATTATTGTTTAGACACAGGAGAAATATTTTTCCAGGAATACTTAAGTTGTACTATTGTTTAAACAAAGCATACCCCTTAACACACATTAATCATTAATATAATAATAATAATAAATAATAATAATAATGATTAACAATAATAAAATAAACAATGAAAAATTTTAAAAGACCGATTTGAAAACTCTCAAATTCAGTGCCTCAAAACAATTACCATTTACTGTCCTAAGTTCATACAAATGGCTCTGGGCAGGTCTGGGTTCTTTGCTACATGGGTCTTCCTTTAGGGCACAGCAGCCCACTCTTCCAGGGAAGATGAGGATAGAAGAAGGGAGGAAGGAAAGAAGGAGGGAAATGAGATGGAAATAGAGGAGTATAGGTAGACAGGAAAAATACTACTTTGTTTTTTTTTAATAAACTTCACTTTAGATTGTTTTAGCTATTCTATTAATATTTACTAGAACAGAGGACCTAGGTCTAGCTAACACTGGATGAAAGAGGGGAAGGGTGAGGATCACACAAGGTCCAAATTCAGAAGTTGAGGACCTCTGATACACATGCTATAACTTAAGCTTCCATACAGTATGTGATTCACTGATCACATCTCCTCCCATAGCAAAGCTAATTATATATTCTGTATAACCGAGTTATAAAACAATGCTCAGAGATAGTGAAAATAACAGCAGAAACTGTCCTAAGAGAATGTATGATGATAGCTTTTTAAAGAGTTGAAGTCTAGCCTATATTCCATCTCAATCAAAACACCTCAGAAAGATATTGGTTATCTAAAAATTAATTTTTCTGATGTGTGGGATGAATGTGTCCTAGAGTACTAGGAATGTGACCCAACACAGCTCCAGATCATGTGATGTCATAGTATGCTCTTAAAAGATTAGTCTCCCCTGCATGGTGACATCTTCACTGAAGCAAATACTAGAAAAGAGGGATTACAGATATTTATTTTATTCTAAATGAACATGTAGTATCAGTTGTTGTTTAATAATTTTTTTTCTGCTGGAAGAACAATGAGTACTTTTTGATATGTCTTATATTAAATGTAGTTATTTTGTGATCAATAGTTTCACTGGACAGAAATAACAGTAATTTGGCTCCAATAATGTTTGCAAACTGTAAGTACGGATGTCTATCCGTAAATCAAAGTGCACAAGAATTTCTAAAATAATTTTTTAGCGGAGTACATATTTAATAGTACAATTAATTAATAACTTGTCATTGTAACTGGTGGAATACATTAGTCCTTCAAATGATAATAATAAAAAAGATTTTCTAGAATACTGCAGAAGCTTTCAAAGATAGCATTGCTTATCATTTATGCTTATTTAAGAAATTTTACTCTCATAATTTAAAGCACCTTCTATGCTTGAATTCAATGTGTCCCTTAGGTAATATATAAATTCAGTTAATTCTAGCAATTTGAATGAACTTTGTGGTGATTTGTTCTTTGGTGAATATTTGTATACTTGGGGAAAAAGAGCTGACTAAAAAAGGGTATATATGGACATCTGAATAAAGATGGATCGTGTCCTCCTTCAGTGGTCTCTTCATTGAACTCTATTCAAAAAAATGTATAGATTCTCTCTAAAGACATTGATGTTTACAAAGGTCACAGAAAACAAACATCAATACATTATCCCAACTATTGAAAATTTCTAGTGCCACAAATGCGGAAATATAAAACTTTCCAAAGAAGTTTTAAAGCATGGTACTCCATATAAAATACATCCTACTGGGGGCCATGACCATCATTGAAGGTAGACAAAACCACCGTGTGTTTATTTTTGATAATATAAGTATGCTTAGTTTTATTTTAGTTGATGATTAATTTAGAAACATTAATGTTTTTGGTGAATCTTGACAATATCATTGTGAGAAAGGAATATGGTTAGGACTACACGAAAATATTGAAATTTATAACATTTAGGAAGTTAAACTTATACCAATAAAATAAATGGGATCTAATCCATATTCTTTACTTTTAAACTGAACTTAGGATATCATAGATTTCATCATATATGATTAAAAATTCCTCTAATGCCACCCATAATAAATAATACATATTCTTCTAATTGTGCTATTAAAGATCTTAACCACAACACTAATTATGACGTTATTAATCTGACGGGTAGCATCTACATTTTTCTACCAAGATGGGAAGGTGATGTGGTAAATTGCTTTGACTTCTTTCAAAAAAGGTAAGCATTTGAGATAATGACAGTAGTTCATTAAATTTTGATTCTATGATGTCTGACACATAATACATGTTCATAAATATTTCTTGGATAAATGAAGGGTATGAAGGAAAGGAAAAGGAAGGAATTAAGTGTGGGCAGGCAACCCAAACATATAGATTAAGAATATTTTATAGGATAATCATACATTGATGATTTGGGCAAGGATTCTAAAATAAGATTCTCAAGTAGTTTATTTTTGTTTTTTTCTTCTAAACATTACTACTTAGAAGTGAAGCAAACATACAAATGTCCTGCTATCTCTACATAGAGTTTGTCTATTACGAAGTAGAATGCACAATTTTCCTAGACATCATGTATGATGTATGTTACTATGTGTTTTTCATACACATAAACCATATTTCCTATGCACACCACCACTTCTCAGTACATTATATATTTGGGGTGATCAATAAATAATGAAGAATAACAATAACAACAACATCAACAGAGCCCTTGGGGACTATGAAGCTTGCACTCAGGCAAAGGTCTGAGCTAACAGATGGTTTCTTCATTGTGCCTTGAAAGCAAGCCTCGTTGCCTTCGAGAGAACTGCTAACAGCAGTAAATCCCTGAGCAATTGGCCTTCCATCAAAAACAGTCTGTATCCTGTCTCAGGGAGTTCACAGTGAGGGACTTTTGGCAATGGCGTCTCAGTTGATCACTCCTGTAATGGGGCAATTATAGTCGGAGAGGTTGTCTGTGATGTAACCCAAGCCCTCATTTCTACACAGCTGTGCAGACCATCAACTCAAATTGTACCAAGAAGTCAACTGGGAGCCTGTTCAGAATATGGGATATTTATTGGCTGAGGATGAGGAAAGCCTATTTGTTCAACCACAGTGGAATTTGTCTTTGTCAGCTCTGGGCGCAGACATTAGAATCTGAGCAAATAGCAACATCACCCCTGCCAACCAGACTGTTCTGGACTCCCCTCTGACCTCACTGTCTTGGAACATGCCTGTCCCTCATGTCTCAGACCATCCTGATCAAGGGACCCTTTTGTCCACCCCTTGACTCTATGAGCTTATAATGCAACCCATTAACTTTTGTGACTTTCCAAATGGATTTTTCAGAGTTTTGATGTTTAATCAATATACACGGGTAAAAGGATTGCAAAATAGGCAGAAGGGTTGACATAAGACAGTATGATTGTTAAATATATGTTTTCTCAACTTTCTTTGACAAGCTTTGGCTGCTTCAGAGAAAAACTGAACTATGTGTGAGAGTCTCTAGAGAAAGAGAGAGGCACTCCTGTGACTCAATGGGCCACAGGTATTTGATGAATTCTTGTGACATCAGACCACATGGCACCAATTCTGAAAGGAACACAGGGGAATAAAGCAAAAAAAAAAAAAAAAAAAAAAAAAAAAGGGGACCTGGGAACTCAGGGGGGCATTATGATTGAGAGCAGAAATGATTCTTTGAAACTCATATAAAAAGAGACTGACACACAGGGCAGCAGTGGTTAAAGGCAGAATGCTTGGGAAATGAGTTGGTCACAAAAGCCTCTGGCCCTGGCATTGATCCCTTCATAGCTAATGGGCTATCTAGAAACGGTAGAACATTGAGGAGTTAGGCATCTTGGAGGAAGTAGATTACTGAAACACACTCTTACAAATGATACTTTGTCCTAATTGTTCATTCTCTTTCTCTTTGCTTTCTGGAAACAATGAAGTGAGCAGGGTTCCTCCACCATTATTCACTTTCTTGATCACCCACTGTCCCATTTCATCTGAAAAGCAACCAGGTCAAATGACTATGGACTGAAACATACGACGTGTGAAATAAAATAAGTGCTTCCTCTTTCAATTTGTTACTTTTAGGTATTTTCTCACAGTGATGGAAAACCAAATAAATACTAAACAGATGTCATGATATGGATGCTGAATAAGCACAGGAAGTAAGAAGTCAGAATGCAGAAAGAGATGGTCTTGATCAGAGAAGTAAAGTCAAACTTTGAGAATTTGTCCCCTCCCTCAAAACGGATAAAGGGCTGAAGATACTGACTCATTGGTAAAACATTTTCCTATGATGTTTGAGGCCTCAGACTCATATTGCAACACTCTACAATCAATAAACAATAACAGATGAAATGATATTATTGATTTGATGGTTAGTTTTGCCAACTCCAAAGGATGTAGAATCACATGCTGATAAGCATAGCTGATGCCTGCAAGAAATCATCTAGATTATGCCAATTGAAGTGGGAAAGTAGACCTTACCTATATACGACATCATTCTATAAATTTGGGCCCTAGACAGAATACACAGGAAAGATAGATCCTTTCTTTCGTAGACCACATACACAAGATAGAGTATTTGTTGCTCTTTGTTTCTAGATGACGGATATGCGACCAGCTTGCCTAGGACCTGCCTGCATGACTTCCCCATATTAATGAAATGTTCCCTGTAACTGTGAGCCAAAATTAACTCTTTCTTCTCTCCATCAGAGGCTTCTTTAGTGATTTTCATCACAGCAAAAAGTGGTGAAATTTTTGCTGGTTTTTTTTTTAAATGTGGATTTTTTTTTATAAGTCTAAGAAAACCTAAGTTCATTTCCTTATTTTTAGTGATGAGAAAATGGAACTAAGACCTACTAGGGTTATGTATGTGGATGGTTGATCTAGTGGACACAGCTGCAAGTGAGGACTTCTGGATGCATAGATCCTGATGCTGGTACCTACTGGTATGACATGGACACCAAATCACTTCTTGTCACTGACCTTGTGCATAAGCAATGAACTCTGGGAATCCATCAGTTCCTCTTCGCAAACTCTCATCTTTATTTAGAATGTAAAGGGAAAACACATTGATTGGCTGTGTGTGACTTTCATAAGTTTTAGTCATTCAGTAAGAAACAGAGGGTGTGAAAACATTGGTGTAACTGGGGAGTCAATTTAGATCTTAATTTTGAAAGACTATAGACCAAACAGAAGGAATCAATCCTAAACTTAAACTTAATCACAGATTGGGAGAAAATAAGCTGACTCATCTCAAGGGCAATAATGAAAACAATTAGTGATAATGTTTCTAACTTGAACTGTAATTTATGGACTAATCTAATCACCATTTATCGAAATTTTCTAACATCCACCCTGAGACAGTGGGGCATGTTCAGAGAACATCACCAGATGTTCATAATTTCTTTAATTATCAAAAAGACATGGGCAACATTCCTAACACTGTACCAAGAGGCAGACTGAAGAATTGATCAGTAATTAGGTTTTTCCTCAAATAAATGAAGATTTTGTGACCATTTGTCTCTTTATGTGATGTCATTTGATGTTGAAAAGTCACACGTGTACGAGTTATAAATTATGAACTCACATATTAATAAATACATTATGGTTAGAAATTAAGAGTGGATCATGTAAAGCCAAACTAGAGGTATTAAGAATATATCTTTTTAAAAAAGAATATATGCTATTTTTATGGACCTGTTCCTTTACCAAATTTGTAAGTGTGTCACACCACTTACAGCAAGTTACTATTTATGTGTGCTTTTTAATATACCAAAGTATTGGCTGGCAAACATCAGTGTGGACTTTAGCGCACAGAAGTATTAAATAGATTATTAAGCACTTTGGGAACAGACTACATATCCCAATTTCAACAGCATCCTGAGAGCTGCTTTAATTGGGAATATGAGAATTTTCCAGCTCCAGTTGCAATACTGTTAATTGTGTTATGAGATTGATGTTATTAAATAAGATCACCTATTTGATATTTATTTTCATTTCTTAAAATGACAGAAATGCAATTATGGATGTATATAAAAGCTGACAAAAATGATCAGATGATCTTAATTCTGATAAACATGAAGAGTGTAATGCAATGAGGTCCAACTCTCGATGCATCTCCTTAGTGACTTTGTCCGGAGCTGACCCAAAATCAATGCAATGATGTCTCATGCATTGGTCCTTGATGTCTAATTATCTACACTGTATTTCACGTGATCCTCATCTACCTCATGCTAGTGTCAGAGACTCAAGTTTTCTGTTTCTATTTCTGCATCTCCAAAACCATTTTGCATGCAGCACACTTGATAGCCAACTCATTCCGGTTTGTGAATGAAGATATTTAAAACTTCAGAGACATTTTTGAGACACATGTTTCAACACTTCAATTACTTTAAAGCAAATAAAAAACTGTGCTCTCTTAGGATTTTTTTTCCTACTGTTGGTTTGACTTATCCATATTACAGTTTACTTTGTTATATTTTATTATCTCTTAGAAGTCTGCTTTTGTTTTCAAATAAGAGAAAGAGAATGGATCAGATGGGAGGGATCTAGGAATAGTAGAGAGAGGGGAAGTAATAGAATATATTATGAGGGAATGGAATCTTATTTTAATAAAAACAAAAAACTATTAATGTTTACAATTAAGTTACATTATAAACAAGAATAATTATACAAATTCCACAATTCTAGATTGTCCTAGGATATGTTTCTGTTGCCTAGATTTTAAGATAACAGATGCCTAATCTTTCTGGTTTAATAATGTAAAGAACAGACAATGGTATCTTTCATCTCCTCTTACAGCATGATTGCTTAAAAATGGCCACTGTGAGGACATTTGTAGTACAGAAATTGTGAAAAGCTACCCATTTGACCTGAACCACTCTCGTGTTTGATTGTTTGCACATAATGAAAGCAATGAAGACGATATTAAAAAAGATGACTCCACGCAATGATGCCCTAAGTGTAGAGCCACTTCATTTTTCTTAGAAGAACAAACCCTGAAATAGTCATCCGAACTCCTTTATATCTCAGCGAAGAGAATGCAAAGCTACAGGCCAATGGCCTCCAACACACATCTGGGCTCTGTAGCTCCACACTGCACATTACTAGAAGTCAAAATACCTCTAACTTCATGCCAGGGTGGAATGGTTTGGAAATGTTTCTTGTATCTCTAAAATTTTGTAAGTGCTCAAATAAATCTTTTCGATGAACTCATGAACAGAACCTGGTGTTCAATGGTATCCACTGTCCAGGTGATCATCAAGACCTGTTCATGGGTTCCAGACATCGGTTACTCAGGAAACCAGCAACACTTAACCATAACTTCAAAGCCTTTCCTTAATTTTTTAAATATTTAAATATTTTTTTTGTTTCAGGTGTGTGGGGTTTTTAAACTAAGCCCAGGTACTCTGCAAAGGCAGTAAGTGCTCCGATTTGCTGATCTATCATTCCAGGCCCAGTTCAGTATTTCTAGAAATTGCTTAAGAACTTGCTTATGAGAGTTGAAACTGAAACTGAAAGTTGTGTGTTACTTCAGTGTCTGAGCTTTGTAGGATTCTTTAAAATGTGATGTTTTGTGTATTTGCTTTCATAATTAAGTGAATGGTGCTAGAGTTTTCTGTTAAACTGTGAATGGTTAATTGTGAAGGGCCAAGTATAATGGTTAATCTTCAGGAAATAAGAAGTGTTCCACATACCATGCAAAATTGTCTTCTACTGCATTAACAAAAAATGATTAGTTAACTAGCTAAACAGATTAACCGTAGACATTAGTGTATGGGGAAATGAACAGGCCTTAACTTTAATAGTATGGAATATTCTTTTATTTCAATTTTATGACTCCCGTCTAGTTTCATTTAAAATGTCAAAACTGGAATGGTAGTGACATTCACTTCATAATAGTGTTTGAAACCTATGCAGTAAAAGGGGTTGTAATAACAATACTACAAATTACATGCTTATTTTTCCAGATCATAGCTAATAGACTGTAATATCATTTTCAGTCACAGTTCACGGGAGTTAAATTTAAAGCATAATATTAAAGTCAAGGTTCCTTCACATCTAATTAGACATTAGAAACAAATGTTGATAGGTCTGCGTTCTGTTAAATATATGCAAATAAGCCCTCAGAGGCAATGGACAATTTCACAACATGAAAGGTGGAAGTCGCCCACTGTAAAGGTACACAATAAATTACAGCAGATTTACACTCAGCATTGTGCAACATGACATCTCAGTTGCTGTAGGACACACCACAGCATAAATTGTACCCAGCTTGTCTCACACTGCAAAATATTCAGGACAAACATAGAATATTTTATGCTTTGAACCCTAACTTCTGGAAATTATGCCAGCAAGTAAGACAGTTCAACAAAGCACCTATCACTGTGGTATGGATAGCGCCGTTGCAAATCTTGGCAGAGTCATTTATTTTCAGGGACAGTGGGGAAACATTAAAAAAGAATGCATTTGTTCATTCTCTGGAAATTCAACGAAATGAGCATAGCTATAGACTGCGTTTAGAAGGCAGTGCTCGTGTGTGTGTGTGTGTGTGTGTGTGTGTGTGTGTGTACTTTTTTATTTATTCAAGCCCATATCATTGATAATGGTTTTGCTGTATATTCATCCTCAGAAATGGATGGGAGATGATACATCCCTAAGGTTCCATCAGATAAGATCACAGTTAGATTTTGCTCTACTTTTGCTTTTTATCATCCTCCTAAATATGAGAGGGGGAAGTTAAAGGTGTTTTTATGATGCTCACCAGCCTACCATGCAATTTGACATGCTGACTGGAGTTTTCCAGTCAAATTTCTGTGATTGGCTCTCTATGGACCAATCTTTTTCCTTTCCTCTCTTCAAGCATCCATTAATGAAAAGGAAGAAATAAGAGGTGCTAGCAATAAAATAGCACTTGAAATTGTTTGTCTTATATAGTCTTATAATAATAAATGTACAGTAGTAACTATTTCTCCTCCTTAACCACCATTATGTAAAAAGTGAAATCATTGTGACAATAAAGAACAAGTCAATGCACTATTGTAACCTTGATTGAACTTTAAGACAATTGCTATCGCCACGCAGTATGTTAAGCAATCGTTTTCAGGAATGGCTACTTTGATTTTGCCTTATTTGCAATCTGTAATTATAGTCATTTAAAGACGAAGACCTCAAAATATGGTAATCTGTTCTCCAGGTGTCAGATCTTGAAGGATGTAGCAATTGCAACCTTTCCCACGCTTCCTCTGTACTCTTTGGCAGAAGGGCTTCTTTCTAGATAGATTGCCATAAAATTGAATCAATAGAAATGCCCTCCTTCCTTCCCTCTTCCTTCCTTTCATCTCTCTTTTCTTTCTCCTGCAGTACAGATGATCTGAGAGCCCATCTATGCAAGTCAAGTACTCTACCACCGAGCTACGGCTCAAGCCCACATTTATTATTTTCCAGCTAAGAATTTCAACTTCGTCTTAGGTTACATTCTTTAACAACAGCACATGACGAGGACAAATCCCGCTTAGTGATTATCTCCGGATTCATTCCTACTGTGTTTGATTTATTGCCGGACCCAGGACAAAACTTCATGTTGGCATCAGGAAGGACCTTACCTCTGTTGAACTGTATGGAGGGGAACTTTACCTCATTATAGAGGGAACGTTTCTACTGTGGCTTAAATTGCCTTGGCTCGAGAGACTTTAATCCTAAAGTTGAGAATAATTAAAATTAAAATCTACATCTACATTAATTTAGAGATAATCTGTTCTTTCATTTTAAATATCTAAAACTGAAAATTTGGCATCTAAATTCACATTTTATCCCCTAAACTAACTTAAGAAAAGGTAAAAGAGAAAAATAGAAGAAGCCCAATTTCTCTGTGATTACGTATCAGTAGAGAATCATGGTTAGTCTGTATTGACAATGGATTGAGCAACGACTGCATTGTGAGGGGAAAATAGAAAATTTTCAGATTATTTCTGTGTCCATTAGGTTTCAATTTTTTTTGTTTCAGAATAACCAGTATAACGAATGAATTCATTTTAGGATTTATATTTCTCTTGGAAAAATTACTGTCGAATAGATGTGGGGAATAAAAGTGCTACGGATAAGATTTAAAGAGAGAGCTATCCTTGCAAAAATATTTAGTTCTGCATATCTAAGCACTTTCAAGTTGCTAGCATTCCAGCACATCATCATTTCTGCAACAGAACAAGGCTACTAACATTAACATTTGCTCTAACACCTGATGAGCTGGACAAGTAGGGAGCCTTAGAACATATTTATAATTCCAAAATAATATATGGAAGCCTGGGCATAGAAGAAACAGCGAAAAAGCAGTAGCTGCTTCCCAGTGAGTGTGATGAGTAAGGTAGAAAAGCATTTGAAAAAAAAAACTTACAATAATTGCCCAAACTGCACCTGTACAGACCTGAGGAAACGAAGCACATTTTCTCAAGGAAATACAGTGCTTTTTGGTGAAGTTGGTTGTAAATGAGAGACAGTTACGGGCAATATAAACCGTATTTAAAATGAGCATATTGGTTGAAAGGCTAAATTACAGTTGATTGAACAGAAATCAAAATTCAAACTATGTCTGGGAGTGGACTTTTTGGCTCTTAATTATTAAAAGCATTTTGTGTGTGTGTGTGTGTGTGTGTGTGTGTGTGTGTGTGTGTGTGTGGTGAGTTCATGTTCATTTGTAGGTGCACGTGTTCACAGAAGCCAGCAGAGGACATTGTATTCCCTGGAGCTGGAGTTACAGTCTGTTTGGTCCTCCATAGGTCTAGCAAGTTATCTTAAACATAGGGCCATTTTCCAGTGCTTCAATAGGTGATGTTGACCACTAGGTACATTGTGTATAAAGAAGAGACTATCTGGTCTACAGCAGTTTCTGCCTTCTCTGTGGATCTTGATTTTTTTGATTTAAAACAATAGCACATGCTCAGCTAACGTCTAATATCTCCTTTTCATGTTAAAATTTTGATTTTTATTCTCAAGAAAGGGCCATTCAGACAAAAAACTTTGGACCTAAATCAGCAAAATGTCGTTTAAAATTAGTTGATTGCTGGCCAGAGTATTATGTCTACATGAGGAATTGAATACTGTAAGTAACTGGAAAAGGCATTTCTACAAACTGTTTACAACTAAAAATAGATCAAATGTTAAAACAATTAAAGTACTGTGACGAAATATTGCTAGAACCTGCTCTCTGACATTACATTTGGGCTCCAATATGCCCAGGTATCATCAATAGGGATTGTATAAGATAAACCCAACTGTAATTCCTTAACCATGCTTTAAAATCTAGCTGCAACAATTTTTTTTCTCTGGAAACCCCTTTATTTTTCAAAGCTGATAACATGGGGGGAACAATGGATTGATTTTAAGTCTCAGCTCTTTGTTTTCCAAAGACCTCCCTCCCTCCCTCCTCCTGGCAGAGCAGCCACAGAAGCCTAGAGGAGGGGTGGGAGGAGGCCTGACAAGCAGAGAGCTCACACCTTTCATAATGGCTTGTGAACAATCAAGAGCTGATGGTATTAGTGAAAGGTTATTATTTGAATTAATCATACGAGTTTAAAACAACTTGGCATTTCAAAATGTTTCTGGGTAGGCGTAGTTTTCAAACTGCAACTGCCACAGAGTGTAATCGTAGGCATGTTGGGAGGGGGAGAAGAGAAGGGGTAGAAGAAAACTGAAATACAGCCTCCACTGTTTTTTGTTGTTGTTGTTGTTTAAGGGGGCAGTTGAGCAGGTGCTAGACAGACCTCGGCCACTTCATGATCCTTTTAATGGGCTGAAAGAGAGAGAAAATACAGAAGGAAAGAAGGGGAAAAGATTAAGGAAAGAGTGAGAAGAGAAAATAGGAAGGAGAAAAGAGAGGTGGCCTGGAGATCTAGATGGAGCTTCACTTACTGCAGATTTGGGATATCAGATCACAGATTCCCCTCTCTTTTTAAAAGCTTTAAGTGTCCCTCAAGTCCTTGTAACTCCTCTGTGGGGGAGATTCACTTCATCCCTGAAGCACTGAGTGGCTGAAAATGAGGTAATACATGACATTTTACAAGGAAGATTAATTATCAATGATCCATTTAAGAGCAAGACCATAATAGTTAGAAAAGTCAACATATAAATTTCTATCTCTCCTGGACAGAAAGTGATGTTTCTGTTGAGCACACACTCATTGAATCCAACCTAGGAAGCAAGCGGGCCTTTTGTCAAGCACATCTATTGAAAACATAGTTTCCGGATTCAGAGGGTTGACTCAACAGGTATTAATGTTGAGCACCCCATGAGGTGGAGGAATCAAATAGAGCAACAAAGAGTTTTGGGGAAGCATGAAGTATAAGATAGACTCCACACAACTCCAGGCCCAAGACCTTGCTGTTGCTGTTGGTCTTTAATACTGAGCTGAGCATTTCAAGAGCATGTAGAAGCACACAGTCTTATGAACAGACTCAGACATTCTAAGCCTATACACATCAGGTGGCCTTTGCTCACTAGGACTGAAATACCTAAGGGAAAACCATTAAAAAGGAAGACAGTTTATTTTAGCTAGTATTCCTTGGAATTTAAAATAAGGCTTGCCTGGCTCCACTACTACGGACCTCAGGTAAGGATGAAACATGGTAGGAAGGAAAGCTGCTCATCCTCTGGCTGGGAAGCAGAAAGTGAAGATTTTAGAGACAAGATCTATTTACCATAGAGATAACCCCAGGACATCCTTCCTCTAATGGAACCCTGCCTCCAACAGCCCAGTCAGTAATAAACTCAGCACGATTAAATCACCATGATTAAATTAGTGCTATTAGATTTTCTGTGCCAATGAGATTCCATAGTGAGGTGATCCAAGTTTTTCCCTGATTTCCACGTAACAGAAGGAAAGAAGTGATGTTCACAAGTTGTCCTCTGACCTCTCCACAGCACTATGGTATATATGAGATTACATGTATACTCATAAACAGTCACATTAATAAATAATTAAATGTTAGAGAAAGCAGTGTCACAAAGTAGCCACTATGCTTTCAACACATAAGCCTGCTTGCAGGGCATTTTTTATTCAGATTTCAATAGTATCAAAGGGTGCTTGTGGCTTGTTATCATGCATATATAATATAGGATATATGTATAATAGAACTATATATTGGATGCTAATTGTACATCTTACAAAGGAGTTTATACTCGATTTTGCAAGGATCACAGCTTACAGATAAACATCTTATGTTATATGTACATCAAAAGGATCTAGGAAAGTCATGTCAATAGAGAATGAATAAAGATTTTTTTTAGAAGAAAGACAAAAACGTAGGTTTTTAAGATTTATTTATTTATTTTATTTTTTAAATTGTATGTAAGTACACTGTTGCTCTCATCAGACACAGCAGAAGAGGGCATCAGATCCCATTACAGATGGTTGTGAGCCACCATGCGGTTGCCTGGAATTGAACTCAGGACCTCTGGAAGAGCAGTTGGTGCTCTTAACTACAGTACTATCCCTTCAGTCTCAAAAATGTATTTTATCTAATACATAGATAGGGTCAAGACATGTGTAAGTTCCTTGCCTAATTCAGATCACTCTAAGAAATCGTCAACACTACCAGTTCATTCTGAATAATCCTCTTCATTCTCCATCACCCACTCGCTGCAAACCACAATAGTCACAATGCCTACTATCTACAGACTGCTCAGCTATCATGTTAAAAATCAACATGCTTGACAAAAATGCTAACTAGACAGAAGAGCTGATAACCAGGTTGTCACTGTCTCCCCCAATAGTAATAATTACAAGCACTCTGTGTGCATCCATGTTTGTGTGTTGAGTCCCTAAATGAAGTAAGCTGGAGAATTAGAGTAAAATCATACTTTAGCTGCACATCATTAGGCAGCGTTATTAATGACTAAGCAGATAGTTATTTTTTGGTTCAAGCACTTAATAATGAAATTTTGAGATAGAAGCGTAATTGCATTAAGGCCATTTTTTGTATATACTTCTTGATGGCCACACGTTGTAATAAAGGTACATTAATGGCTCTAGCCCTCCAGTTATTGTCTGATAAGTCCATGAATCAAAAAAAGATAAGAGAGGTTTAATGGTCCAATATTTTAGAGTCAGTGGAGTCAGTTAGAGTTGTGAAGGAATTTATGGTTTTTCAGGAATATTGTAGCCTAAAATAATTCAAAGAGAGCAATATTCAAATACATAGAACTTCAGGTTTTCCAAAGTAACTACAATTTGGTAGTTACTTGCCAAAGGTTTTTAAAACAAGTGTGCATCATGTATTTAATGACAAGTCATTTTGATTATTCATGGTTATGTGAATTATCTTTGTGCTTTCGCACACTTCAGTTTTAAAAAGAATCAAGCAAATTATGCTTTGTACCATAACACATAATGCACCTGTGTAGCTATCAATTTAAAGTGCAAATTATGTAAAAATCTAAATCCTTAAACTTTCAAAAGTTTATGAAATCAACTAGATGTGGAAGATTTTAAAAATAAATTATGAAAACAACAGCAACAGCATCAACAAAAAAATATATGTTATAAATTCAGCCCCCAGGATACTGAGGCAAAAGGGGGCATCAGTTTGAATGTAATCTGGATAGTATAAACTTTGTTTCAACAATAAGAGGAAGAGGAGGAAGAGGAGGAAGAGGAAGAGGAGGAGGAGGAGAAAGAGATGAGGAGGAGGACCAAGAAGGACAAGAAAAAGAAGGAGGAGGAGGAGGAGGAGGAGGAGGAGGAGGAGGAGGAGGAGGAGGAGGAGGAGGAGGAGGAGGAGGAGGGGGAGGAGAAAAAGGAGGAGAGGAGGAAGAAAAGGGGGAGAGGGAAGGGAAGGGAGGGAGGAAGGAGAAAGAAGGGGAACAAATAACAATGGTAACTTCTCAGGAATATGTATGAAGCCTAGAGAAAAAGATAAAAACACCACCACTAATTTCTTCTTCTCAGAAACTACTAGGTGCCTATCTTTTCATCCTAGATGATAGCTATCTGAAATAAAGAACATTGCCAATTTCAGTGTAGGCAAAACAAAACAACAACAACAAAAATGAACCAACAAACCATAGAAAGAGAAAGACTGGCATCCCTTACTAATGCCCTTGCATGTGGCTTATGCTGTTCATTGTCTTGTAAATACAGTTTACTGGAGGGTTTAAACATCAGCATAGGTCTGGTACTGCCCTGCCAGGTATCTCTTTGAAAGAAAGCTCTTAGGAAGAATCTTTTGTATATTTAATCACTAGTTTTGTTTTGCCTTAGCAAAGCACCAGCAGTAGCCAAAGTCCCTGCTGGCTGTGTGATTATCTAGAATCACCCCTCAGTAGCCAGGGAGCAGTTTCCATCCACTTCCTGTTTATCAAGCTGGATCAGACTGCCCTGTAGGTTTAGCTGGCTTTGAAATGGACATTTACACCCCACCACATATTTAAAAGAGCATTAAAGGTGGAGGCAGAATTTTCTTCTACATGATACAAATGTTTTCCTCCCTAAATTGTGGGCAATCCCCTTCAATTGTTGTGTTGTATAGTTGGAGAAATAGAAGGCAGAATTAAAGACCTGGACTGAACATGGAAGGAATTGCAAGCCACATGTGTGCACACATTTATATGTATACACACACACACACACACACACACACACACACACACACACACTACATGGTTTGATTGGTAATGGCTACCAAATGTCAGTGCTTAATGCTGTATTTGTTGAATTGTTCACTGTGCATTAGGGCTTTCTTATTTACAACATAGAAGGAGGCTTATTGAAAATTTCATGTAAAGTCTGAAAGTCTTAGTGTTTAACATTATGAGAACAGACTGTTTTTTCTGTGCTTTGAACTGGTCTGGGTCATTGTTTTTTGATTCAACATTGCTAGGCGACAATGAACCTTTGGCTTATTACCATCACACATGTGAAGAATTCAATAAATGGCCATGAAGGTGTTTTGTGTGTATAAGTTTGTTTGCTGTGAAGAGACACCATGACCATAGCAACAAGAAAAGAAAGCATCCAATTGCGGCTTGCTAAAAAGTTCAGAGGGTTAGTCTAGTATCATCATGGCAACGAGAATGGTGGCAGGAGGCAGACATGGTAGAAATTGTTGAGAGGTCTACATTCAGACCTGTAGGCAGCAGGACGAGAGGGCCACTAGACCAGGCTTAGGCTTTTGAAACCTCAAAGTTCATACCCAGTAACATACTTGCTTCAACAAAGCCACACCTACTCCAATAAGGCCACACCTTCCAGTACTTCTCAAGTCATGTCACTCCCTGATGACTAAGCATTCAAGTATACGAGCCTAGGGAGCTATTTTTATGCCAACCTCCACAGTAAATCTATCTCAGAGATCTTCAGCTCATCCAATGATCCTTTAATAAAGGCATCTATTCTTTGTTGAAGAGTCAGTATAAATACATTATAGTTGTTAAATTACTCTTTCAATTCTTCAATAGCTATTAAAAAAAAAAAAAAAAAAAACCCTTTATGGGAGGCAAATGATAGACACTGGCCTGGATAAAAGTGAATAATATTCATATACATATAAGTCAGGAGAGGGCATTGGTGTTTAGGAATAAAATTTGTAAAGAATCTATGTCAATAACCAATGCTTAAGGTAAGAAATTAATCTTATTTAGTCATCAATACCAGTATTCATATTCCTTATTCATATGAAATGAGATTTTTTTAAATTACCTGACCTGGTGTCCCATTGGCCACTACAAAACCACAATCATAAGTACCTTATATTATATTGATCAAAAAGCATGCCAACTAAGGTTTTTCACATTTCTTTTTTTTCCTATGTAATTACCAAATTCACATACAACAAATATTGGGAGAAATATAGAAATTCTAAAATAGTCTCTAAGAATTACAATGACAATGCAAAATAAATGAGGACATACATACATACATACATACATACATACATACATAGGATTTTTTACTATAAAAGTAATTGTAAAACAGTAAAAATGTCATAGCTGGAGAAAATCAAGGAATGAGTTTATTTATCTAGTTCCGTTACCAATTGGCTAATTTAGTCTTGGACACCACAGATCAATGCTAATTTTGTTCATGCAATTATATGAAATAGGAGGTTATAGAAGAGAACACAAGGATGTTTTTGCTGGCACTTTGTCAGGACCTTTCTCTCTCTCACCTGGTAGACTAACAGTCGCAATTCTAGTAGTCATTTCATAATATAAATTGCTCTTTGGCTCAAAATATAATGGCAGTAAAGATGGTTTCTCAATGATACCAGCACTGCCTAATTGCAATTTCTGTCAGATGCTTAGAGAAACCACTTTTCTCCCACAAAGTTTAAAATATTTTTCTACCTATTATAAATGTGCAATCAGGTAAAGAATTGTATTGTTATTTCTGTCAGGCTGGATATAATTGTGAATACAATGTTAAAATAGTGGATTAATTCCCTAGGTTGAAGAGGTAAAATTTAGAATGACTTTCTGCTGTATTTTGTGATTATTTATAATAATAATTTATAATAATTTTATATTATTATTTTTATATAATTATAACACTTCTCACTTGCCTTTCCTCCCTCCAAAGCTTTCCATATATGCTTCCCTATTCTCTTACAAATAATGGACTCTTTCCTTCACTAACTCTTACTGCACACATATATGTATATACATATATATTCTTAAATATGGCCTAATTAGTGCATATAATGTTATTTGTTTGCATGCTTTAAAGGCTAAATCATTTTTCACTGGACAAGCAATTGGCTAGTTCTTCCCTGGGGAAGACTGCTTCACCATCTCCCAGCTTTCCTATGTTTCCCAGCTCTTTATGTAGGGACGTGTGTGTGTGTGTGTGTGTGTGTGTGTGTGTGTGTTCTCAGTGTGTACTCCAGGCAGCTGATTTTAAATGAAGAGAAATAAATAAGTAAAAGTACATTACCAGTAATAACTTATTAAGGTAGCCAATGCTGGTGTTCTAACTAAGGTTAATTATCTTGAATCATTTTATTATCAGACTAGGTGATTTAACTAGAATAAAATGGAAGAAGCAGAAATATTACAGGAAGAGAAATATGGTCTTAATCCAGGAAATCAGAAGACAAAGATGTAGACCAAAAAGCAATGAAGAGACAGAATAGAAAGTTAAGCGAGAAAAGGCATGTTCTCCAGCATATAAAAAAGGAAGAGACAAACGAATGCATCTAAGCTGAAATGGAAATCAGGAGCCAGGTAATATATTACTATGGACCATAGTAAAAAAATGTATTCCTCTCTCTACTAAAGAACTCGAATGTTCCACCTTCAGGGCCATGTTCATGTTCTGAATATTTTGGATCTTTGTAGCACTTTGAGTTTCATATTTTCAGAAGAGCGATGCTCAAACTCACTGCTGTTTAGAAATGTTATTATATTTCTATGTTCAACTTATCTTAGATTTAAAAAAAACTTTTCCAAAGTTTTGGATACTTTACTTTCTCTCCTCATTATCTTTGCCCAGTATGCTCACCATAAAATTCTTTGAAAAATGGAAGTCAGCAGAAGGAAACACTTAACTTCTCAGTATCGGGAAAGCGCCCATGTTTGCTACAATTTTCATCCATTTTTTTTTTCCTGTAACAAAGAAGAGCTTTTCTTTCCCAGAGTAAAGCCATGCTCTAGTTCTATTTTATTTCACCTCTTCAGGAACTTTAAAAAATCATTCTTAATATTTTCCCTTTAATCTTAACTCTTTTAATTCAAACATTTTTACTATGGATCTATAAAATTACTCTTACAAAATGTGAATCTCAAAAAAAATGTGAATCTCGAGACTTTGAGGATCCTCATGACACTATAATTAAAATTGTGTAGAATTATTTTGCATTAAATGCATTTGTGAAAAATAAATGAATCCTCTGCTCAGTTAGACTTGAAACTTGTCTCTCCTGGACATTTCATTCCCTATGAGCAAATGTTCCAAATCCAGAAAAGGCACCGAAATGTTGTTGGCCTCAAGTACATTGGATATACCTACATCATACCATACTTATGTCCATAGCTCAAGCTGTACCAGACAATATTATGCCATTTGAGACCTACCTAGTATTCCTTTCTACCTACTCTCCAGACAGTTAGATATTCACATATCCTTAATTATTTCATGATGATTTGCAGTAAAAAATTATGTTTGATATCTATACTAATATTTATACAATTTTGCTCATGGGTACAATCTTAGTGTCTAGACCTAAAACAAGATGTTCATTTAGATACTGGTTACAAATGAATGAATGAATGAATGAATGAATGAATGAACAAGCAGGGATACAATGATGTTGCTGTACAGATAGAGATAAAGTGTGTTTTATTGCTCTTGATTTAACTTGATCAAAACCTCTCAGATACAGTTATCATTTACCTCTATATCTAGTTCTTAGGGGAATTGTGTAGTTAGTATCATAGATATTCCCAAGGTTAACAAGGAGTTTACTTCACAGAGGAACTCAATAGATTCTTGCTGAATACATGGATATAGGTGGAATATAAGGAAGTTTCACAGATAAATAATCACAGTGATTCAGCCACAATTGGCTTAATTTGTAAGAGTGGGCATAAGATAAGAAAGAAAATAGTATTTTTCTTAACACATCATTCAGTTCATTAGTTGTTTTGCCTTAATGATCTCTATTAGAGTTTTCTATGTTTCCAAAATTATTGAAAGAAAAGAGTTTGAAAGGAAAGTCCATTTTGAGAAGGAGAGCAGTCGGATGAATTCTCGACATGCAACTGTTATGCACTTTTCTGGTTACTGTTGGATTCTGTAGGAGCTCATTCTCTGAAGACTGTTAAGAATTGATGACAGTTTAGGTATAGTTCTGCCTAGAGCCATAAAAACTAATTGGGTGACCCCTCTACTTATCAGCTTCCACTGTGAAAAGCGCTACAGGAATTTTCCCTGGAGATGGCCCATAGCAACCAAGACGATGTAGTCACACATCCAGGAACTTCAATAATCAGCTGTCATAAGATGCATGGCAGAGAAGAGCTTGTTAGTAATCCATAGTACGTGTAGAGTCTGCAAATGTATATATAATTGAGTTGTCTTTTATAGTATTATTAAACTGTTATTAGAATAATGGACATACTAGTCCTTAGATTGATATAAATCAGTCAGCTATTTTTGGAGTGGCCATGGGGTATCTAACATAGCATTGGTGCTTAGAATGAGTAGGTGTTTTTCTTTTCTTTTCTTTTCTTTTTAATTTTCTAGGACCATCAGGATAGATAAAATTGGTGAAAAGAAATTCTTTCCAGATACATAAGCAAAACTACTGAAAGAAAAAATAAGTGTGACCATAGGATAGGTGAACATGAAATTCTGGAAGCACAAGGAATATAGTTATGTAAATGGTAACAAAATAAAGCTTAGCTGCTATGTAGAGAGAAAATGATGTGTTTGCTAAACAGATGAGGGAATTTATTTCCAACAGTCAAAAGGCTTAGGAAACATATATTTCAAAGAATTAGAAGAAAGATTAAGGATACAATAAGAAAATAGATGAGATTAATAGAAAGAGAGGGTACATGTTTGGTTTCTATGCATTCAAGAAATAAATCAATCCTTCCAGATTTCTGTGGATAACACATTAATATGTACAGGATGTTCTTGGCTAGGTTAAATCCATTGTTCTTAGGAGCACCATTTCAATTTGATACTGCCTATATTATAGCTTCTGTGTTGGCATTTAATAACATGGATTTAGGTCCAAATTATATGTTTGTAATTTAGTTTAGCTAGGCAACTTTCTGGAAGTTACCTACATTCCTTTACTTCAGTCTTCTCACCCCTAAAAAAAAACATGTTGAATTAGACACAGGTTTTCCAAAGTAACAGCCATACCTCTAGGGAGTTTTGAAATTTTGTAGGAATTCAATATTTGGTTTCAGAAGGCTTGGGTATTCTATATCATCTAGTGGGCAAACGATACGAATACTAAGTGTATGAGAAGGTAGAGGACATTGAGGTGGAGAGTTGAAATAGTCTTACTTCTTTATTCTTTATTTTTCTAATTGATTTATGTATTTATCCACTTTATAGTCTAATCACCACCCTCCCTGGAGGGTGGAAACCTCACTTGCTTTAATACCAAAGAAATTTTTTCATTGACTATGTTTTATTATATGCAAAATTTTCTAGGACTGAGACTGTATAATCAAAATTGGCATTCTGTTATATTTAGAATTATAGTAAACACCAGTCACAATTTTTAAAGTCATATCATGATTGGTAATGATGTTTTTGTTCATTATATTCCAGTTTCTAATACATTTATCAGATTACATGTATCTATGGCTTCACCTTGGTACTGTGTCTGTGTAGAAAATCAAATATCTTCTTTGATAATTTCACATGAGCATTTACATACTGAAAAACATATTTATCAATCATAAAAACATGCTCCCTTTATTTCTTCTTATGCTTCTGCTTCTATATTACATTAAATCATGGAAACTTTATAAGAATGTTATATATTTGTGAATTTAATTTCAGAGATTTTGATTAACTACTTGATAAAGAAGAGGAATGTGAACCTTACAAGTTTGAAAACCAGTGAATTCGGCTATAATAGCCTTAAGCTTTCAAGTCTATGGATTCATAACTCTGACTTTGATCAGTAAGAAGAGACTCCTAAATAAGTTTCCCTAGTAATGTTTAAGTCAGTGTCTAAATTCTGGAAGAGAAAAAGAGTACCTGAAAGGCAGCTGAAGCAAACAATCTATCTTAGCCCCCTCACTGTTTAGTAAAAGCAATACCAGGGGTCTAGGTGTCATCAGGAGCAAGAGTGAGTTGAACAATTACTAAGTCACATGCTAATGAGATTGTGAACGAGCATGGGAAAGTACATGTTCCTTAAATGAGAACTTTTACATATAGACACATTCCCAAAGAACAGATTTCCTTTTCTTAGAAGAACTTTTTTTTTTTTTGTTAAAAACTAAAATCTGTTCTTCTTATTCTTAAATTTTGCTCAATATCATCAGAGGATGTGGGAGACTAAAGCACTGTGATCTATGAAGGCACACATGTCATATTTCATTATTTTCATTACATCGATACTATGAAAATTACACTTTACCTCTTCTACACACACACACACACACACACACTCACTAATCACTAAGGTAATTAATCTAGTGAAACCACACCACAAGTATGAGGGTAATATTGAAAGGCTTTCTAAGTATGATGACATACAAATATTTTAGCAGAGTGATCAATATTCCCTGCTATATACATCTTCTTAATTTGCAAATGTCACTCATTGAGAGCGAAGCGCAATAAAACAGAGCTATTTTTTTTAATAGTCAAATTCTGTGATTTTTTTCTTCATATTTCACCTCTGAAATGTGATCATCTAGTAAAACAAAAGCTATGGGGCAGAAAGACATCTTCCCATTTTGCAAATCATGCAGAAGCATGAATGTCTGCCAGAACCTTCAGCGGCTCCGCTAGGCATGTCTCATCCCTCTGATAATGTGACCTTCACATGACAGAACTGGATCAAAAATAATACATTTGATGGTCCTTGTAAAAGTAATGGAACTGCTGTCAAAAATAGCCAGCATGGTCATGAAGCTTGAATACATAGTAGGTGTTATGGGGGTAGAAGAAGAAGGTTGTGTTTTTAGTGTAATGCCTTTTTCTTATAAATTTTAATTGGCAAAAATTACTTGACTTTTCCATTTCAACTAATATAACAAAAGCAACCACTGGTCCAGGGATGATTACAGAACAACAAAATGTACAATGGTAACTTAAGAATACTTGTTCATGTATGGTGAAACATTTATATTTAACTCATTCACATATTCAATTTATTGACTTTCTATACCATGAAAAAATATATGCAAAGAAATATGTTTTAATCTGAAAAAGAACATACTATAAGACTTTGTTGATGCTTACAAATAGCTTGCAGTCGAGTTTCACAAGCTGGAAATATGGAGAAGAATGTATACCCTGTATTCTGTTGCCTTGCTAACATTCATCTGTTAAATCTGAAGAGGTACTTTTAGTTTGAGGATGGCTTTAGAAGGCTTTTTTGAAGAAATGCAATTTTAATTCCATTGTAAAAGAGAAGTGGCGATTCTGTGAAATCTCTTTGTTTTTTAGATAGTTGAAAGCTGGAACAACCCCAAATCTCTTCTTGAGAAGAAACAATTGTTCTTTCTATTTTACACTTTGTGCTGAGGTGTTGTAGTGGATTGAGTGATAAAGGCCTCCTAACATAACATGTTTGAATACTTGGTCCTGAGTTCCTAGGACTATTTGGAAAGTGTTAGGAGGTGTGGTCTTGTTGAAGGAGGAGTGTCAAGGGGTTGGGCTTTGAAGTTTCAAAAGTCCACACCTTTCCCAGTCTCTCTCTCTCTCTCTTCTCTCTCTCTCTCTCTCTCTCTCTCTCTCTCTCTCTCTCTCTCTCTCTCTCCCTCTTTCTCTGCCTCCTACCAACAGATAACGATGTAAGTTCTCAGCTACTACTCAAGCCTACTGATGCCTGCCTGCCTGCTACTATACAGCCTGCCATGGACTCTACATCTCTGTAGTTGTAAGTTTTCAATAAGCACTTTCTTCTATAAATTGCACTCATCATTGTGTTTCTTTACAGAAATAGAAAAGTGACTTAGCAATATGATATAGGAAGCCCATGAAGTTAAGTTCATGCCAATGCACAAGGAGATAAAGTGTGGTAGAAAAACATGTGTTACTTAGTTGGTAGAAGGAAACCAATAAAGCTTGTATTTTAGAAGAGGTAAAATTAAAATTCTAATTACCACGGTGCAGCTGGCATCTCTGTTCTCTAGTCTGTGATTTGGAATCCACAACTTTCAACGACATGCATTTTCCACAATGCCAACCATTAATCCAATATTGTGAAAATACCACTATCATTCCCCACAGTTACTGATTCCTGCAAAATGGATACATTTTGGGGAAGAAATTTATCAGCAAGTACCTTATAGCTCGATATGACCAACAATCATTTTGAGCAAAGCTGAATACTTGAAGCTTTCTTCCTACTTGTGGGGGTTTGTGCAAGCATGGCCAGCTCATAGATCTCTCATGAGTCTCTAAATGGCAATTAATTTATATAGGGTTAAATAAAATATGCAAAACAATAAGAAAGTCTTAGGTAAAATGTTGGAAGTGGAATTGGAATGCATTGAATGGATCCAGAAGGCCAAATTGTTATCTTCAATGAAGTCTGTATATAAATTTGGTCATTGACATAAATCTGGAGACTTTTATTTGAAGATCACAATCCTGGCCATATTTATAAGATTGGTGAACTGTGGAGAAGCTGTGTAATCAGAATAGTTTATGTGTGAGCTTTCTTTCCTTCTTTAACCCTAGTTATGTGTCAGGTAGAGCCTGTGTGGGAAAGCAACCTTTAATATGATGTTTGGGCACTGTGTCTCTGATATGATTCTCTGGCAGACAATATTTCATGTATTTCCAAATACATGGCTGAAGGAATCCTGTGGTTTCTGCATGATAATAGTGAGTGATAAGCTTAGAAAAATTTCCTGAGTGGCTTCTGTATTTAGCTCATTCACCACACCTTTGGCTCAATCCACTGTTTAGCCCTTTGCTGAAACAGGTTATAACCCCATGAGTGTAGGGTAAGTCTTGGTCCTTCTAGTGGAGCAATGAACCTTGAAGCTGTCTTGAGGTCCATGAAACACAAAGCTATTATAAGTCACAATGAGATTGTGAGACCTATTTATTTCCATGTATGTAGCTATAGAAAGAAAAGTTTCCTCAGAATGATTTTTCTGTCCTTATTCAGGTCCTTTTTATATTCTTGTCCCCAAAAGACGGGGTTGGCAGAGAAATGCCATCTTGTTGAGTTGAGAAATTATTGTGCCAGATTCTACCTGGTATATCTATATATAATTTTCTCACATGGGACTATAATAAGGATAGGAAAATTCACTCAATATAGTTTACAATGATACCTTTTAGATTTGGGAACCCAGAGGAGGTTTGTTAGAAGGATAATCATTCAAGCATTTCAGGGGTTGATTCTAAAAACACAAGCCTGTCACAGTATCACCAGAGATGAAGTATTCTTAATATTTTAGCAAAGCATTCAAAAATACCTTTCTCACAGAAAGCATTAAACTCAAACTTAAAGTATGAAACGCTCACTGGGTTAGTTAGCATAGCCCTTGATGGAGCAGACTCTTCCTGCTGGGTCTCACAAACTTAGAGTCAGTGATTTCAGGCAGTAAATTCATTAAAACCAGGAAATTGCTTAATTAGTTTAAGGTGACAAACTCTTCTAAAAATAAATCTCTTAACTACATGGATTCCAAACAAATTTATCACAATCAGAACTGTTACAGTACACCTATAATGACTAGTAAATTAATTCAAGATAATAACATGTCAAATTGTGTGTTTCTTAACTTTTATTTTTGCCCTTCTAAAAATGAATGTGCTATTTTAAAGGGTGTTGAGTTTTTACCCAGCCTTACAGTTATGCTGCTGAGAGAGTATCTGACTTATTACAAGGTACCACGTCCTCTCCTACATTGTAGTAAAATGTACATAGACACAAATGAGGGTTTACATAATACGCATGGCCCACTGGGGTTTAGTAGCTCATTATGGGTGCTGCTTCAATGTGCTGGTTCATAGTACACAAGCTCAATGCTTTCATTTAAAAAGAGGTATATAAAAAAGGCTATGAATTTATGCATGATATGATTTGTTCAGTCAGAAAGACAAAAAATAAAATCTTAATAATGTAATAAATATAATGAAATGTGTTAATACCTTGGACGTAATTTCTGACTCAGAAAGTTAAAGGACATATGAACCATGAAGAAATTATTTCTATTGAAATGAGTCTAAGCCCTAAGGTTCTCAGGCCTCAATTCATAGCCTCATGCAACTTTCAAGGGGGCATATTCTCTGAAGTTATCTCTAAGCTATATCAATAGTAGCAAATAAACAGAGCAACGAAATACAGGTTAAAGTTACTCCTGGCTCATCGGAACAGGGCATCTCAGAAATTAAGATGAATAGAATCAAATACAATTAGCATATTCAACAAGTAGTCTATAAAAGTTACAAATAATTTTTACTTAGGAGAAATCTAATATTTCTAGACGTTAAGACACCAATTTACCGTCTTCCATGAGAAAACTTCAGAGATAATAAATGGTTAAAGAATGGGGTAGAAAGCTGTGGGGATTATAAAGAGTTCATTCCATTTCCTGATTTATTTAAAAGAGAGCAGTAAGCAATGGCCACACCAACAATTAGTACAAATAAATACTTGAATAGCCACATCCACACTGCATGTACAGGACCATTGGCTTTGAACCTTAAAATATTATGTGTGACATTTCAAGGATAATGTGATGGTTGTCTATTGGTTAAACAAAAAATACAATGTAAATTCATTCCTGTCATGAAAATAATTTTGATACAATTGTTTCTAAAGGGTTAATTTAGTATGAGCACTAATTATACTAGTGTATGACAGATTACTGTAGAATATAGAATTTAATGAAGAAATGCACTTATTATGTTCAGTATAAACAGCAAATGCAAACATTATCTTCACAATCTAAAGTTTTCAATGATAACTTAAGTAAGTGTTATTTATAATTATAGTATGAATTACGAATTAAATCACTAAAATATTTTTTTGGAATTTTATTGGCACAGAATTTTAAGAATCCTCTAAGAAGAGGGTTAATTTATTAATACCAATACTCAGGGAACACATCTATATGTTCACTTGAAAAATAAGCAAAAAATTCTCACCAATTTTAAGATATTAAGGTAAAATAGTTCTTAGAAGGCTTATTGTTCAGATAAAATAAATGAAATAAATGTTTAATACTTACAGGAACTCTAGACTTTGGAAGAATTTAATTGCATCACCAGCCTGCAAATTAACAACATCAACAAAATCTTAGATTTCTTTTTACTCAGACCAGTTAATTTTACAAGATAGAAATGAATTCATTGTTGATATTTGATTCAATTATATACTTATATAGCATGGATTAATACCAGGTCATAATAATGTTAAAACTTAGTTTTACAAACGATCAGCTGAAGCATTATCATCAGAAGTCTACCTGTGTGAGTGTGAGTAGTTGTGTTGGTGGAAATGTATGCGTGTGTACATGAAGGTCAAAGGTCAACTTCAGTCATTTTTCTGCATTTCATTGCACCTTATTTTTGAGATAGGTTCTTTCATTGCACCTGGAACCCAATGATCCATTAAAACTGGCTAAACCTTAAGTGTTAGGGAGCCTTATTCTGACACCCTGGGTCTGAAATTGAGCTCACAAATTTCTATGTGCAGTCCTCCATGCCTGACATTTTTCAAGTTTGCTGAAGATTCAAACTCATGATTACACAGAGTTTTATACACAGCTCAGCCTCCATCTTTCAATATTTATGACACATGCCAAGCAACTCAAGCTGCCAATCCAGTTGCATACCTGCTGGGTAAAACAACTAGAGATCAATAGAATAACAGAAATTATTAACAGAATAGAGTTGTATTCTTAACTGGTATCAGTATATATGTACAGTCTCAGTCAAGATCATAGCAAAAATGATACATTGTTTTCTTATACTATCCCAACTAGTTTTTATAAGTCATTGAGTATAGTTGCTAATAATACAGGGAATCTACAGCCCTTCTGCAGCAGCCACTGATGTGATATGTGTAGCTTAGTTTGCAGGAAGCCTCTGGGGTGTCTCACTGATGTTATCTCTGCTGTTCATACACTCTACCCAGATGCTCTAATCTTTGCTTCAGTGACTAAGAACTCAATCTGAATGTCTTAAAGCACAAGTAATTGGAACTGTGGGTGGGAGAAGGTTGGGTGACAATGGACAAGTCACCTGCAGTGATTTTTTTTATCTGAGAACTGCATAGTGGTCAGCAGCCAATTGGGGCACAGGAATATGGGTATTTATCTTCATATCTTTCCTATAATACAATGCTTTTTATGTAATATTTTGAAAAAAGATACTGTTAATAAAGATTATCTCTCAGGATATTAACTGACATCCATCCAACTATGTGATTAGATAGTTATAAAATGCAATGTCTCTGGACTGACCTATATATTTTACCAGAAAGTTTAATGTTGCATTAAAATTTCTTGTCCTATACATCACCCTTCTTGTTAAAAGGAAACTTTTCTCTCAAAATACAATTAGAGCATAATTATGCCAATTTGTACCAGTGAGGTACAAGATAGTCCTAATACCCAGTCCATCCTTTTGTTGACTAACCAGCACCTCTGTCATCTATCCTAACTAAAACACTTAGTTCTGAACCTGGCTTTTTCCTTGGCTTTAGGATGAATGTCAGATGACGACCATCCACTCAAATCTTTTCTCTCAAGGTAAATAGCTATAAGTTTTCAACCCCGTCAGAAATCCAGAATGACTGAGTTAACTATAATTGTGGGAAGCACAAAGCATAGCTTCTAAAACTTAGCCAATTTATAGAGACCTCTGAACACCTGGACACTTGCTCTACTTCAAAACGTTGGAGCATCTGTTCTTCTGCCTTCTGGCCCAGGATCATCTGACAGACCTTAGTGCTGCAAAATTATTAAGGGCTGATTACTCTGTCTAGGCAGATATAATCAGTCGACTATTCTGAAAGTGTTTCCTTTTCTGGACAGTAATTTGTCTGTAGAAGGAAAGTGGCAATTCTTGCCTAGTGGGTGTCTCACCACAACTGGAGTAACTCCAAGGATGCTCAATTTCTTCTTAGAATTTAACATAGGAAGCTGTCCGGAGCAGACAGGTCTCTAATGAAAATGAACATTAATACTGAAATGTTTGTCATGTCAATTCTAAGGATTTCTGATGTTTTGAAAACCAGCTATCCATGTAAGGTAATCTGGACTGTTGCCTGAGAGGAAGAAAAGGAGTAAGAAGAGGAGAAGAAGAAGGAGAGGAGAAGCTAGGTGATGAAAGAGAGATAGAGGGGGGAGACAGGGAGGCAGATGTTCATGTATCTCCACCAGTTAAAGATAGTTGATATATCTAAGTTGGGTAGTGGGTTACACCTCTGATTGAACAATACCAAACTTATAAAGCCTATGATTAACATTTTTTTTTAAAAATGTATAAATGCAAAAAGGAAAAGGGGGCATGGGATAGGTGTTTTCTAAGGGGGGAGGAATGGGGAAAGGGGATGGCATCTGAAGTGTAAATGAAAGATCTAATAAATAAAAAAAAAAGAAAAAAAAAGAAAAAGAAAAAAAATTTCTTGTCAACACTATGTATGGAGGTACTGCAGATCTTTAATCTAGGAGGAGTCTTCCAAGACTAACATGGGTTTTAAATGAAGAGTAGCTTTTGTGCAAGCTGTATATCAAGATACTTGACAGGCTTAAGTCATACAATTGTAAAGTTAAACAATAAAAGGGAAAGATGTTGAGAGGCAAAGTAAAGATAGAAAATTCATGTTTTCAGATTAGATCTATGAGAAGGAGAGTCATCTGAGGAGAGAGACATAAACTCCTCTATAGTTAAGAGAACCTGAAGAGAAATTGATTTGAAAAGAATAGAAGCATAATCATGGCATCGAAAAGCACATTGTGCAATGAGTCTGATTCTTAGAAATGCTGATCTAAAGGTGGGCCCCAATAACACAGAGACTGACACACAGCACAATTTCTGCAGAAATAGAGCTAGCCCACAGCCCAGGACACAGGTGATGTGGTCTCATAAGGTGGGTTGAGTATTAACATCAAGATAAGTGATGAAGTCAGGCATCTGAGGTGTATACAGAAGTGATGAAATTACAAGAGATAATTGACAGCCATGGAAACACGCCCTTGTTAGAGTGAGTGGGAGTGTTTGTGTTGGATAATACTGTGGTAAACTATCTGGGCAGAACAGCATCTGGATAGTGTTAAAGTCTGGAAAGATGTCTGTTATCATGTCTTTAACAAAGAAAAAGAATAAGTTTAAAAAACTACAATTGTAGACAGTTTGAAGCCAGCACAATAATTAGGAAATGGTGCTAGTTGAATAATGGAGTATGTTTAACATATATGACATAGGAAGTTAGTAGGTCTTTGTTGTGGATAGCCCCGGCCTTGTATTTTGATACTAATTCCCCTTTCCTGTGAAGGGTTGCAGAGTGTGAGTCATTACACAGGTAATTTCTAGTGAACCTTCTGCCCATCTTAATTTGTAAAATAAAGGCTGGAGCCAGTGATTGGGCAGAGGAAGGAGAGGTGGAGATATAAAGGTTTGTGGGAAGAGAGCAGGGGGAAGGAGGACTGGAGGAAGACAATGGAGGAGGAAGATGACGAAGGAGAGAATGACTGGGAAACAGGATGTAGAAGGACAGACACAGGGTCTGGAAAATCTTCAAGTTATAAGAGTCTCATAGCTGGGGAACAGAGTAGTGTAGTGGTATCTGCCCAAACTAGGCTTACAGAATATATTCATAATTCGTGAGTTGTGTTTTCATTGACCAGTCATATTTGGGTTGGAGATTTAAATATCTCCTACTACAGGTCTCTACCTTTGGTGTCACTTTGCACAATGAAATATTTATTTTCCCTTATCAGAGATCACACAGATATTCAATATCATCCCCGTGTTCAAATCAGATGAAGAATGTTGCATTGCATAAAACCGATCATTACAGTACAATAGACAGAGTAGTGATGTGATTAATCCCAGTACTCAGTTTGTAAACTAGAGCATCATTGACCCTTCTGTTATGTGTCTCTGCATTTCCTTTAGTCACCCAGAGTTCAGTTCTCCAGGTTCTCAGTTCCTTTACATTTTATATCTCCTTCTGTTTCCTTTCTTTTCTTAATTTTTTATTGGTTATTTTATTTATTTACATTTCAAATGTTATCCCCTTCCCAGTTTCCTTTCAGAAAACCCCCATCCCATGCCCCTCCCCCTGCATCCGCAAGGGTGCTCCCCCACCCACCCATCCACTCCCATCCTACTGTCCTAGCATTCCTCTATATTGGGACATCAAAACTTCACAGGACCAAGGGCTTTCCTCCCTTTGATGCCAGACAAGGCCATCCTCTGCTGCATATGTAGCTGGAGCCATGGGTCCCTCCATGTGTACTCTTTGGTTGCTTCTGTTCCACTTCTTAGTAGAGGTTTCCACAAGTCTATGTCTACCACTGCACCAAGCAGCCATTTCAGAACATAGAAACTTTCCCCACTATAGCCTATGGTTTTGTATACGATGACAACTACTCTTCTGAGTTTGTATACTCTTCCACTTTCTCATTAATTCAAAATCTCTAACCTACTCCTCTACCACACATACAACACACACACACACACACACACACACATACACACACACAGACACACAGACACACACACAGACACACACACACACACCCTGACCATTTTCTTAAACCATACATCAGGAGACATACTATACTATTTTGTCTATGTATTATGGTTCAATAATTATAAATCAGACATAGATAACATGCATATATATATATATATATATATATATATATATATATATATATATATATATATATATGTTTGGTCTACAATAATCAAAAACTGTACCTAAAATTCTATTATTCTAATACATGTTTGAAAGATTTTATTTATTTCTATTTTGTGTGTATAAGTATTTTTCTGAATACATAGCCACGTACCATGTGCATGCAGTATCCATGAAGTCTGGAAGTAGGTGGCAGATCCCCTATGACTTAAATTACAGATGGTTGTGATCTACCATGTGGGTCCTTGGAAACACTGACCCATTTCCCCAGGCTCCAAATTATATTATTCTAGAGTGAATCCATTGGTAATTAGCCTATTTAAGTTTACCTTCTGTTCAGAATTGTTTTATGTAACCTTTAGCCATGAAAGAATCAATCGAAGTGGGAACATTTGTGTGATAGAGAAAAGAGCACCATCTATCTTGGGTCTGTTGTTTGTCTCAATTGCTTAGATTGTTTCCATTTTTTTTTGAATTAACAGAAAAGTGTCTGGCATCTGTCAAAAATAGCACTGACAAATGGGAAGACTTAAATAAAGGAAGCTGGCATACTGATGGAGTACTGAATTCATCAGTGGCAAGCACATTCCCCATAGATGGCATGCTGCTGTCAGGACTCCCCATATTAGGTGCCTGCAACTCATTTGCATTAATCTTTGATTGAATATTACTAATCTTTTAATAGAGTCTACAGAGCTACTGCTTTGCCCACTTGGCCTTTGAAAGTCCTTATTCACAAATTCTATTTGCTGTATTTCCCCTTCAGCTGTGGTTCCACCACTGAATGGGTTTAGGCGAGAGGACACACTCATTTCTTCTTTTTTACACGAGTTTTATAACCAGTTTGTGAATAAAGTAATTTTTTCTTATGGAAATATTTTAAAAGGACCAAATACCACATGAATGACATTCACTTACAGTGATTGAGTAGACACAAATGTCAGCATAGAGAAGTTTATATATTCGTTGCTCCAAACCAGAACCATGGAGGTTAAGGGAAAGGACAAGTCATTGTAATTTAGAGAATTTCATTCATTTATTCATGAATTCATTCATTTGGTACAAATGTAAACTGTCTGACATCCTTCTTGGTGCAGTGAATGCTGAAGTGGAAAAAATGGCCCAGTGCAAAGATTTCAGTTAGAGAAGTGTGTATGGAATCCATAAGATAGTGGTGTATGTTAGGATGAAAATAATTTACGTGAGGATAATAAAAATAGCTGGGGAGAAGTTTCAAGTTCAAGGGGGATGATCTAGATATTGAGAGACCACTGGGATGGCAACATTTGATTAAAACTGTAAAGCTGAGAAAAATGAATCATATGAACTGACAGAGTCCCGGTTCATAGATGTTGGGAATGCGGTGTGCATAGTCTATCAAAAACCAAACCTAATTCTAGAGGGTCTCTGAGTAAACAAGAGATAAATAACGGTAGAAGTTAAGTTATCCAAAGACTGGTTCTTACTCCAACGATGCTTATGGGTCTGGGTAAGAATGGTGTCTCTTATTCCTAGCCAGATCAGCTTGGATAGCTTTAAACAGAAAGGGGGAATTATCTGAGCACGATTAGATAACATCAGCATGGATGTTATATGGATTGTAAAACTAGGGTAAGACTGATTGTTGGGGAATGTCAGTCATAAGGCTATTCCATTTTCCCAGCAAGGAAATATTGGTGGCAGCCATAGAACAACATAAGAGTGTTTCAGGTGATGGCTGATATTTCATTGACTGGATATAAGATAAGGGGAGAAGAGAATCAAAATAGCCTAGCAATTGGGAAACTAGAGAAGATGAGATGTTTTGACTGTGCTACATTAGAACAGGGGAAGTACAGGTTATTCACTAATAGCCTGCTGAGAGTTTTGCCTCAGTTAAGATAATTACTTTTACTTATAGATTCTTAACATTTTTTCTTAGGCCAACTGGGGAATGCAGTATGACTGAATCCCTGTACACAGACACAGGAGAGAATGATTGCACTGTGTCAGAATAATAGACTTCTCCCAGACAGTTGTAGCCTTTATATTCTTTCTTAATTTTAGATGGTTAGGATGGAGCTTTGTATAGGGACCTTAGAATATGTGTCAAACCTTAGGTCTGTAAATGATCCAGAGGAGAAATATCACCTTGATGTTTTATTCCTCCACAAAAGTTGGACTTGAAATTGTAAAAGTAGAACAAGGAAACATATTCAGGCATATATCATTTTATAGTCTAGAATATTCTACCTGATATTTTTTTAGACCCATAAAGATGTTCTTAGTAACACCATCCCCCACCCCTGCATTACAAGAACAAGAATATTTTGACATTGTAAAGAAGAGAATGTAAAATTTAACAAAAAATCAAGTGTAAAATATTTGACTTGGCTAATTCAGATACTGCAAAAAATATATTAGAAGAAATAGCAAAACAAATATGTTGAGAAATATCAGTGATAAAGGCAAGAGAAGTTCTAATGTATATCCATGGGTTAAAAAAAAAAAACCAACTGAGTCGTGTCTGTGAGACAAGGATTTGGCTTCAGCTGAGACTTGGGATTGGCAAGAACATGGGTAGAAAACAGCACACAGCTGGAATTCAGGCTTGTGAATAGTGAAGCAATGGGAATCCATACAAATTCCCTTTTGATCACTCTGGACTTTTTCTCTGTGCACTGGAAAGTAAGCTCCATTATGGTTGCTGGAGATATACAATTTGCATTGGACCTCAGCGTACTTTAGGTTAAAATAAAGAGAAGAAGGAGGTCACTGGAGTAAAAAAGATGAAATATAAGTAAAGGCACAGATAAAAAGTAAAAGCCTGTAATATTTTCTCATACAGAGAATATAGAAAAGATAAGTTTGGTTCATTTAGAATTCTTGTCGAGGACTAATACAAGTTGCTGTAGCTTGGGTCTTAAATGTTTCCCTAGGGTCCCAATTGTTGAAGGCTTGTTCTTCCGCCCACACTCCTATTGGAATATTATACAACCTTAAGTAATTGTGTCCTACCTGAAAAAAAGTTACCTTGTTAGAGTGCAGTTTATGAAGGGGATACTGAAACTTCCTCTTTCATTGCCTCCTAGATGTCATCAGATGAACATCTACCCACCATGTGCTGGCTGCATAATATTCTATGTCATTTCAGATCCAGAGCAAAAAGCCTAAGTGAGTAAAAACTGATATGTCTTAATGAAGCATCAGTCAATCAGCGTGAGTCAAAAACAATAGTCCCTTGTTCTAATTTCATTATCTTAAGTATTTTGTCGCAGTGGAGAATGCTAGCGTAAGGTAAAGAAGTTCTATAAAGTATAGGTAGGTTATAAAAAGTCCTTGAGGACCAGTGGATTTCCCACATGGAAAAACAAAAAGGAAAGTTCAGAAATCAAAGCATCTGCCTCCTGCACTCTGCTCTTGTTACTGAGCCTCAATTTCTCAGAAACGGGGGTGGGGTGGGGGGGTCTTTGATGAGGGTCAAAGTCATTTTCAGCTAAATTGTAAATTCCATGATAATAGGAAGTATTGCAGCCTCTGTGTAGTGTATTGAGTGTTTTAAAGTTGATATTCTGTTTAGAAGGCTTCCATGGAGGTTTCCTTTCATTCCTGTGTGAAAGTATTCCCTCAATTCTACATAGTCTACTGTTGAGGAGGAAAAACTTATATCCCTTGGATTTAGCCAAGAGCTAAATATATACCTTGTTCTTGCTAAGTTGTTTTGTGTGGACTTAAATAAAACAGAATAGGTAGATACATGCTGGGATTTATGTGAAAGTATTGAAAACAGAATTTCCATTTCTATTGGAGTTGAAAAAGCAAAAATCACTGGTGGTAGGAGGACTTTAGAGCCACTCTGTTGCCACCCAGGAAAAGGCTGTTCTGAGTCTCATGCTTTAGGTACACAGAGAAGGAAGACATTACATTTTTGATGGGATCCTTTGAACACCTGCAAAAAGCATGTGTATCTAAATTAACCTTTACAAAAGCTTCAGAAGAAACTGCACTGCCTTCCTGGTTTAAAAACTTTGCTTTCAGCATTTTGACCTACAATTTTTCACTCTTGTGATGGAAAATTTGAATTAGAACAATGAACAAAACTGCTTTAATAAGGCATCTCAGGGTTCATTTGTAGCAGAGAGTGCACAGGGAAGGGAGACTTGAGAGATGTGACAGCCATCCAGGGACAGGGTGACCTGCATCTTGTGAGATTGGTGGTTGCAAGAATGAGAAGTGGTTATATTGGGGAAGAATTATGGGTACAGATAAATGTTTGGATACAGGATAAATCATAGATGACCCAGAGCCAACTGATCTAGCCAGTTGGGAAATGTATCCGAAAGGAGGAGGATTATGTTGTGAGAAAAAAGTTCGGGTGGCCAGATAAAGGACAGCCAGTGAAACCCAGGAGAGTTGAGGATGTCCTGAGTGGTACTATTTCATGCTTGCCAAGCACAGAAGAAAATCATCATTAATTCCTTTGGGAATTCATTAAAGATGTACAGAATAATTTTGTGAAGCTCTTAGTGAATTCTTTAAGAGAATATATATATGGCAAGAAGTTTTCAGTTTTTAACATTCCTCTATTTCCATTTTTTAAAGTGTCATAACAATACACTTATTGTCTAAAAAAATTCATAGAAAATTGGTTTATCTCTTAGATATGGAATCCTGAGATCTTAGGTAGCTTCTTTTCTTCTGAGGTACCTCATCTTCTGGACAAAGAATGTTGTGAAACAGTATCACCTACTTCTTTAATAATTTTTCCCTTAAGATTCATTCTTCTTATAGAGGGGTTCTTATATATATTTCTCATATACCCACTCACCATGTCAATAATTACATGTTTTAATATATGTAACAAATGATCAGTACTAGCCTCTTTTTCTACTAGGTATCCATCTACCCCACAATAGACTGACCTATAGTAGATTTGTGATAGACTTCTGAATTGTAATCCTTGATTTTGAAATCATAATTGGGGATCATTTGAGACTATGAATAATAGAGAAATCTATAATCATAGCTCCCTCTGGGACTCCACAACCTTTGTTTGTAGTTGTAGTTCTTAAAACGTATACATCCAAGCAGCAGAAGATGGTACCAGGCTGATTACTGATTTCCACCTTGTATTGCTGTCACTTCCTCTTGGACTTCACAGTTCTTTTCAATGCTAAACTTACCTAGAAGCCTATGGGCTAACATTACATCAGAGAAATATGCTACAGAAACTTCTTATGCCAACTTTCACACCGTATTTGGAAGCATCCCTGCACAAAATATCATATTCCCGAGAATAAAGGCAGAAGACATCTGACAAAGGATATGTTACTTATCATCCTGCATTTGGGTATGTTGCTAGGTTTTCTTTGATCACCTAGTGTTTCCAAATACAGCATTCACTTTCCCTCAGGTTTTTTTTTTTTTTTCTAAATTTTGTATAGTATTTTTTAAAGTAGGCCTTCTCAACAATTGTGACTCATTGCTGTGGAATTCATCTTTTGCTTGTTCTAAATCTGAAGGATCAGTACCCGTATTGGGGACAAGGTAGGTTCTAGCATTTTTAAGGTCACTGGCAGATGAGTGCTGTCCCAGGTAATATAGGAATACAAAGTTTCATTCACATATAAGTTAAAAGCATTCAACATTGGCCTGGCTTCTAGTGCAATTTACCCTGTGAACTAGGAATCTCTCCCGTGATTATTTTGCTGTCTAGTTCCTGTAAGCATCAGTACCACCTCATCTGTTTCATGTTGAAACATCTCAGCAAGATCCTGTTTTATTTCCTGAAAGACCCTACTTCTCATGAAGTATGTGTTCCAGTATTCTCTAACATTTTTTGCTCTACTCCCTGAAATGAGAAAGTTATTATAAACATAGACCACTTCCCATGTAGGGAAAGCATTATATAAATATGCTTTAATAGTACTTTATTATTTTCTCTCACCTTCTTTCAACTGATCAGACTATAATTCCTATTTCATATATTATGATATTCTCTTATTTCCAAGAAGATATGATAAGGACATCTTTCAGAATATAGATAACCTGTAATCCAGACTAAATTCTCCTCCTTCTCCCCTCTCCTTTGGTAATATTTCTGTCAACAGGGGCTTCTCTTTCTGGGGGCTTGAAATGACTCTGTGCTATGATATTGCACATTTGGCTCAAAATATGAAAAAGGGCTTAAGAGAGATGAAGCCAACCTGTGCAGGGACATGTAAATGACCCAGTGTGATGCCGCCAGGGAAGTATGTTCTCTCAGTGAGCTATAAGAAGTGATATATCTGGGGAAATGTGAGGGCCAGGAGAGAGTCAGGAAATGGACTGGAATGACATAAAACTTCATTGGAGAATCTGTTACAACTAGTTTTCAGTCTCTACGGTTGCTTTATGAAACTGTGATCTCTTAAAAAAAAAATGTCATTCCCCGAGCATCCATGAAGTAGCAAGGTATTAGAAGGCTCTTGCTGGTTTTGTAAAGTAGAGGAAACTCTGGAATCTGCTATAAGAGACAGGAAGAAGACTTCTACAGCAAGAGGAGACAGAAAGAATAAAAAAGAAAGGAAAGGTAGAACAATGGGACAACATTAGGAAAATATAGTAAGGAAAAAGGAAATTCCATATGCAATGGCAAGATCATATCATATTGTCTGTTACTTGTGGGAAATAAATAACAGAGAAGCAATTTATTTTGACTGAGTTTACATATTGTCAAAAAGATCCCTTTAAAGGTAGATAAGAATATTCTATTATGTAGAAAATTGAGTACATAAAATATATTTGATGTTGACTAAATTAGATCATTTCCCTTATTATATGCTTGAAACAGATTCACCCTAAAATTTCTGTTTTTATCAATACTTATTGAGAATGAAATTGAATCATTAAAAGATTGCATAGCCTGATAGATAACCTTTACTATACAAAGAGAGTGTAAACAAAGTATCAGTTTTTCATTAGCCTGAGTCCCCAATGGAGGAGTTAGAGAAAGAACTGAAGGAGCAGAAAAGATTTGTAACCCCATAGGAAGAACAATAATATCAAACAACCAGACCCCACAGAGCTCCCAGGGACTAAACCACCAACCAAGGGGTACACATGGAGGGACCCATGGCTCCAGCCACAAATGTAGCAGAGAACGGCCTTGTCTGGAATCAATGGGAGGAGAGGCCTTTGGTCCTGTGAAGTCTCAATGCCTCAGTGTAAGGGAATGCCAGGGTGGGGAGGCAGGAGTGGGTAGGTGGGTGGGGGACGACCTTCATAGAAGCAGAGGAAGGAGGATGGGATAGGTTGTTTCCAGAAGAGAAACTGTGAAAGGGGGATAGCATTTGAAATGTAAATAAAATATCCAATAAAAAACTCATAGTTTTGTTAAATGACCATAATGTAGAACTATATGACTCTCTCATTCCCTATGTGCCTCCTTGTATGAAGGTAGCAGGGGTAGTATGCTGATAAAGTCATGATTATTAAGGGAAGGGCTTTACATTTTGTTAGCCTCACTAATCTAACCTGAAATTTGAGGCTGTTAGAATATAATCTACTTTATTATGTTAGGATAAGAGAAATGCCATTTCATAAGATGTTGCAATGTGGAAGATCCTGCTGAAATGTTCAGCAAAATTTCATGCCAACTTGACATATGATAGAGTCATTTTGGAAGAAGGCATCTCAATTGAGAAAATGTTCGCACCAGATTTGCCCATGGACAATCTTGTAATGCACTTCCTTGGACTGATGTGAGAGGGCCCAGCTCACTTAGGAGCTGTGCTGTGCCTGGGCCGGTTGTTCTGGATGCTATAAGGAAGCAAGCTGAATTCACCATGAGGAAGAAGGCAGTAAGAGGATTCATCCATGGACTGTGCATCAACTTTGACCACTGTGTTCCTTCCTTGAGCACCTTCCCCAACTTCCTTCAGCACCTAGAGTGCCATCTAACATTTATAAGCTGAAAGAAGCCCTTTCATCTCAATCATGTTGATCATGGCATTTTTGTCACAGTAATAGACACCCTGACTAAGACAAGAGCCAAGTATAAGGGTCATTTGTGACTTGAGGCCGACTGCTTAATTTTGATGAGCACTTTTTTTCTGTGTATTAGTTTAAGGCACACTGCCTGAGAGGCGTTTTATGAAGTTTATCAAGGTAATATTTATAAACTCTACTCAAATCCCAAGCTGAAAGACAAAATGTCAAGTAATATTACTTGTCTAAAAATGAGACCTTTGAAAGCATTAATTATAATTTTAGATTCCCTTACATTAAGGAATCAATCAGATATAATGAGCAGTGACTATTTGTACATTTTAAGTTCTTTAGAGCCAAACAAATGGAATCCCTCATTTATTTTTATTTCCCACAACAAATGATTATTCAAATCTTTGGTGATGTTAATAATGGCTATATTATATGGAATGAGAGTAGTGACGATAACGTGATTACTTAGTCTTTGGTAGCATGCATAACTCTATTTTTTGTGAATTATTAAGTAAAGAAAAGTCATCCTTATTAAGGTAGATCAGGACAGCAAAAGCAGTGAGAAAATGAAGAATCAGATTTGAGAATTTTTTTTTCTTAATTCATTTTTTATTCACTTTACATCCTGATTGTAGCACCCTCACTGTTTTCTCAGTCCCATAGGCAAGATCTGAATAGTCATTTGTTGTGAGAAATAAAAAAAATGAGCAATTCCATTTGTTTGCCTTTAAAGAGCTTAAAATGTACAAATAGTCACTGCTTATTACATAGGAAGAGAGTCAAAAGGAGGCGGCAGAAAAGCCAGTGAGTACTAAGGAGACAGCCTTACAGACATTGACAATGCTAATAACTAATTTATTATGCTTTCTTTTTTATTTTTGACTATTCACAGTGCAATTAGCTAATATTCATGATACTCAAGACATCTCCTTAGATAGAATTTCCAAGAGATGAGCATTTCCCAAGCCTTGAATAGGTGTCTTTCCTTATGTTATGTGAAATCACCTCACAGAAGCAGCATTGGTATTTGCGTAAAAAATGCTCACTGTGTCAGGTGTTCTTGAAAACATTCTGAAATCATCAGGGAAACAAAGAGTATTCTGAACTCTCATACCTGAGTACCCACCACCTGATACAACAGGAAATCTACATAAAACAGTAACTATATTAACAATATAGTTAATATGCTTAACGATTGAAGAGGTCTTTTGTTACATACACTCTTGTCTTGTGTGTATGTGTGTGTGTGTGTGAGAGAGAGAGAGACAGAGACAGAGACAGAGACAGAGACAGAAAGACAGAGAGATACAGAGACAGAGAGAGACAGAGACAAAGAGAGAGAAGGTCATCATGCTCCATGAGATATTTCCTTTGTAATTCCTATCTTAAACTAATATCCTCATTAATCTAACTTTGTATAATAATGTGAGGTTCATTTTTATGTTTTAGTACACAGTGAGCATTTCAGTTTTTGTTTAAGTGGGAAACAAAAGAGTGTTTAAGAGAAAAAAATGTGTATTAATCATTTGTGCCAAGGCCATATGCAACCTTGCCTTGGGTCAACACTTATGAATGGCATCTGATACCCACTGACGGTCCTTTTAAGAGGGAGACAAAGATATGCTTTTGGGTGTTCTTCTCAAATGCTTAAAGCAAAGAGATTTTACTTACGTTCCTGAGTAATTCTTTCTAAATGGATTTTACAGTAATTGAATCACACTTTAACTGCACTAAAGGATCTTGCTACTTAAAGGAGTTGTGTGGTTATTTCTATTGCAAATTGGATAATGGTAACCCCAAATTTCTCTTTCATAAACATTTGTATAGGTTGAAATTACTTAGCTCTCAGTTCATCTTTATAATCACCTCTAATAGCTCTGCAAAATACATGTATGTTAACTAATTCCCTAAAAATAAATTAAAGTCATCCTGTGCTCCCTCATTCAAATCTTATACCCATCCCCTCAGCAGATCCAGTTGGCCATTCCTTTGGCTTCTATCCTGAGTCTGACTGTTGCTTGCCACACATCAACAACCAAGACTTCTCAACTTATCTACTACAACAATATATTGATGGGTCTCGCTCGAAGACTAGTCCTCAAAGATTATTTTGGTCACGGGGAAGGTCACTCATCCCAGTGAATCTCTTCTGAGTTCCCATTCCTTATCAGTAGAATAGAACGTTGTCACTGCCTGCAAGGCTTCACCTACCTCCTGAACTTCTCTCAGCCCTGCTTACTTTTCACCTATTGTTATTACTTGAGCATCTCAATCATGCCTCCAACTTTATATCTGTGCACCGAGTGATTTCCCATAAATTTATATTGCTTACATCTTTGGTTTCATTTTTCTCTGTTCAAATATGATCTATCTGGGGAAATGAACACCAAAAATAATTCTAAAAGTTACATACCTCAGGGTCTACCTGCTTTATAACCTTTACTTGCTTCCACAGCCACATTCCGTGTGTTCACTGTCTGTCTTCCTAAGGCAGGAGTTTGTCTCTATTGTTTTCTGTGATATTGGAAGTATGAAAATAAATGGGTTTATGGAATACACACCCAAATCATATTTGCTCGATTAATAAAGGAATGTGTATAAAGGTATCCACATCGTTATCAGAATTCAGTCTGAAAACTTTAAATTTAAGTTCAAGTCCCACCCATGCCATCTGTGTGTGTGTGTCTATGTGTGTGTGTAAGAGAGAGAGACAGAAACAGAGATACAGAGACAGAGAGAGACACAGAGAGAGGAATGGAAAAAGGAACAGTGAGAGGAAGGAGATGGAGATAGAGAGGGCTAAGAAGGAGAGAGGGAGGGGGAAGGGAGGGAAGAGGGAGAGGGAGAGGGAGAGGTTAAGCTTTATAGAATTGAGGTGATTACAGGTCCTCTTTTAGTTTCTAAGTAGAATGAGATGGGAGAAAACATGGCCAAGTAGAAAGAAGGAGAGGTAGTAGCAAACACTGAAGTCTTGAAGCCAGAAAGGCATAGTGTGTTTAGTGGTGGTCTGGGATGTCTTTACAGCGCATCTCTGGAAATTTTCAACAGATTTAAGGAACTACTCTTTGAATGAACTATTCTTTTCAAAAGGAAAGAAGAAGAAGAAGAAGAAGAAGAAGGAGGAGGAGGAGGAGAAGGAGGAGGAGGAGGAGGAGGAGGAGGAGAGGAAGGAGAGAGAGGAGGAGGAGAGGGAGGTAGGGAGGAGGAGGGGGAGGAGGAGGAGGAGGAGAAGGAGAAGGAATGGGAGGAGGAGGAGGAAGAGGAGGAAGAGGAGGAGGAGGAGGAGGAGGAGGAGAAGGAGGAGGAGGAGGAGGAGAAGGAGGAGGAGGAGGAGGAGGAGGAGGAGGAGGAGGAGGAGGAGGAGGAGGAGGAGGAGGAGGAGGAGGAGGAGGAGGAGGAGGAGATGATTATTCCCGGATTCCCTGATTTTCAACTCTGCCACATGCTGAAAAAAATTCCCAGATTTCTACGTTTTGGCTACTGAAGACAAGGCATATTTCACTTGCACACAGACCTTTCTTGAAAGGTTCTCTGCTTCTGGTACCCTGGAGATGCAAGCTAGAAATACAAGCGGCCCTCCAGCTGATCTCAATGGCCTCAAAGCTGCCCAGGGAGAAAGTCTGATCTCTATCTAAATGGTGAAGACCCAGCCATTTAGTGCTTTATAGACCATGGCCTATTGCACTCAGGAGCAAAAGGCAGGAGGTAGAGGCTTTGACTTCGGAGCTCAGATGCGATGGGCTGCCTGCCTTCTTCATCCAAGCAGTAGCCAAACAACCCTAGTGTGGCCCTCTCCACAACTATGGATGTCTTCCAAGGCAGAACAATTGCTTAGCTGAATTAACGGAATGAAGTTGTATAATGCCAGGCACAACTTTTAAATTGAAACCATACTTAATTCAGGCCCAGTCTTTTTGACAGGAATCATTAAGAAATTATTTTTAATCATGATGCCTCCCTGCCAAACAGCGAGGTTATTAATAATGCTGTATACTTTCCAAATAAAATTTTGACAACTTTGTTTTTTTGTTTTTTTTTTTTTTATAAAGCTTAGAAATATTACTGGTGGTAATGAGATTTTAAAATAAATTGAAAGATACAGTTTTTACTAAGTGCCTGGATGAAGTTTTACTTTAAAACTTCTACAAGCAGATTGTAGCTTACTGGTTAATATATTCTCTCTCTCTCTCTCTCTCTCTCTCTCTCTCTCTCTCTCTCTCTCTCTGTGTGTGTGTGTGTGTGTGTGTGTGTGTGTGTCTGTCTGTCTGTCTGTCTGTCTTCTCCCTCTCTCCTTGCTTTTATTTTAACACTGCAGATCAATGAGTTTTAAAACAGCGGGGTTTTACTGATTAACATATTCTCTCTCTCTCTCTCTCTCTCTCTCTCTCTCTCTCTCTCTCTCTCTCTCTTTCTGTTTCTCTCCTTCACCCATCCTTGCTTTTATTTTAACACTGAAGATCAATGGATTTTATAACAGCAGGGTTTTACTGATATTCCCCCCTCCCTCCTGTCCTCACACTCCTTCTCTTGCTTTAACACTGCAAACCAGTGGGTTTTAACACAGCAGGGTTTTACATTGCAGCCCACCTGTCCTAGCACTCACTTGGTACCCCAGGCTGGCCTAGACATTCAGTCTCTTCTTCCCTGTTGGTCTCTTGAAAATCAGGATAACCAGTATGAACCACCATATGACATCTGGCTTTTAATATGTATTTTCTATTCATGCCTCTACTATTTGTCTTTGATCTTGTCTGTTGAAAAATATCCACATGCTTGTGGCATGGCATTTAAGTGTGGCTATGAGAACTTGTCAAAAGTGAAGGATGGTTTTGTTAAATGGGGGTAGTTTAAAATGTGTCCTTCAAAACTACGAGAATTGCCTACAATTATCTAGGGCCTAATAAACAACACCTTATTTGGAAGTAGGAGTCTATCAGTATAGTAATAGTATCTTTCCCTTATCTGGAAGTTTCTTTGTAACTTTGTTGCATGTAAGTGGTTATATTTTGCCTTCGTATTACCCTTGCTATTGTCAACCTTTGTTGATACAGGACACCTAGGGTCAGAGAGTTGAAATAATAAAGCCATAGATATAAATTTAATGATAGGCCTAGTACGGCTGTGTCTAGGCTGCAAATCATCTACCCACTCTTCTCTATGCCCAGTCTCACCTTCTTGCCATTGTGCTCCTGAGCGATCTTTCTAACACTGGTGCACCTGTTATATTTTCTTTTGGAGCTAATTGTATCCTGTAAACAATAATCTGATTTTACAACTCATTAAAATTAACTTTAAATTTCAATCTTAGGGCACAGAAATATTAAGGTTTTCCAAAGGTATATAGCACTAACACTGAAAAAAAAAAAAAAAAAAAGAATCTGAGAGATTGAGAAAAGATGTCTGAATAGGTAAGCGTAGATCTCTAAATAATTTTTAATAAGGGAACATCTTATTGAAGGCATTGCCTATTTATGGACCCTTGCCATAGTACTAAGAAAAGAGAAGTGAGTATTTAGACACCTTTAGCAAACATATTCTTATTTTACGCATGCTATATGAATGTAACCAATAAAATCCTTTTCTATATTATTTAGAAACATTAACTTAAAAAACAATAAACTAGAACTGTGTTATCCAGTACAATAGTCATCTGTGAAGCTCTTGAACATTTGAAATCTGGCTCATTGAGATATGAGACATGCTATGAATGTAAAATCCATAGCCGATTCTGACGACTTCATAAAAAAGAACACAGTTGGGTACAGAGACTCATGCCTCAAAGCCCAGCACTTGGAAGGTAGAGGCAGAATACTGTTATACTTTTGAGACCAATTTGGGTCTCAGTGTGTGATCCTCTCTCTGAAAACAAACACAACAAAAGAATGTAAAACAATAAACTTAAACAATTGATCCTGATAATATACTAAAATAATATTTTAGGTATTTAACTTCAGTATATTTTATACTGTTATTGTAATGGTATATTGTTAGTTCTTTAAAATAAACAAATGTAACGACTAGAAAATTTTAAATTACATGTATACTCTCAGCATATTCCTATATTAGGGTACTGCACTACAGAATATCTTCATTATCTAGCCTAGTTTTTGTCCCTGATGAAAGAGGATATGCTTATGTATATGAATCAATGGCCAGTGTCAGGGCACGTCTGTTTAAATGAAAAATGATTGGTTAAAGGAAATAATGTCCAGAAGAAGGTCAAGAATAAGGAAATCTGTGTGGTTCTCTATACCAGAGAACATGTGATCCTTGAGGTTCTGAATCTCTGAATGCAATTGGAAAAGAAGGTATCCACCCAGTGGAAAACAGAGGAAAGATACAGCAATGTAAAGTGAGCAGGGTTAGAGTTACCCCAACATATTTTATATTTGATGTGACTATTGTGAAGGGTATTGTTTCCCTAATTATTTTCTCAGCCTATTTATCTTTTGTATAAAGAAAGGCTACTGATTTATTTGAGTTTATTTTATATCCAGTCACTTTGCAGGCAAATGGATGGAACTAGAAACTATCATCCTGAATGAGGTAACTCAGACCCACAAAGACATGAATGATATGTACTCACTATAAGTGGATATTAGCCAAAAAAAAAAAAATGTACAGAACACCCAGGATACAATCCACAGAACTCTATAATGTTACGAACTGAAAGGCTCAAGTGAGGATTCCTCAGTCCCACTTGGGAGGGAGAATAAAGCATTCACTGGGGAGCAAAGAGAAGGAGAAACCTGGGTTGGGGAGGGAACAGGGAGGGGAGTGGAAACATGATAAGGTGTTGGAGTCAGAACAGGACAGAAAGCCCTGAGGGCCTGCAGAAAGAATAGAAATGGGCAACCTCTGAGTTCAGGAGGTGGGGAGGGGGGGAAGGGGAGGCTCTAGAATGTACCAGAAATCTGGGAGGTGAGAGATTCTCAGGACTCAAAGGGAGGGAACTTGAATGAAGTGTTCTGCAGTGGGGAAGGGGAACTTGCAGAATCCACCTCCGGTGGAAGAACCCGGCCTCAAATGGAGGGATGGGTTGCCATCCCACAGTTAAAAACCTTGACCCAGAATTGTTCCTGTCCAAAGGAACTGCATAGACAAAAATGGAGTAGAGCCTGAGAGAAAGAAGGTCCAGCAACAGGCCCAAATTGGGATCCAGCTAAAGGGGAGGCTCCAGGGCCTGACACTGTTATTGAGGCTGTGGTGTGCTTGCAGACAGAAGCCTAGAATGACTGCCCTCTGAGAGACCCAACAAGCATCAGAGTCAGATGCAGATAGTAGCACCCAACTAATTGACAGAAACTGCGGACCCCTGTGGGTGAATTTTACCCTGAACTCAGGAAAGATAATGCCTGATTATGAATGATGGGCTTTTTCTGATTTCCTCATCAAATCGGTATTAATCTTATTTTATCAAGCAAAACACGTATTTTAGAAAGCTATGTGATACAAATTCTATTGGTTAAGAGAGATGTTTGTTAGACACAAATTATTTTTTTTATGGTTGTTTCTCTGTTCCAAGTTCAATTTACTCATTTATTTCTACCAAATCATCCTGTATGAAACAGCTTTGAAAATCATTATGGGCTCTCAGTGTTACATGGCTCATTGCTCCATGCATTTGTCAAAATTGCTGTGAGTGGAAAGATAACCTAAGGACATAAAAAAATTAACACATGTAAATTAATCACTCATTCTGGTGTGAGTTATGAAATCAATAAGAAAAATGCATCCATTTCTAAACTTAAATTAAAAAAGACATACCCAGAAGTGGTGTAACTGATAATCTGGCTGGTTTCAATGAGAACATGTGCTGAAACCATATGTCAAAGAGAACACCAGAAACATAATTCCTGAGAGATGATTTGTTGTAAAATTTGGAATCAAAATGGTAAAGTGAATATATATATATATATATATATATATATATATATATATATATATATCTCCTACTCAGAGTGGTCTCATTTATATTTAACACTAAAATAACAAAGTTGTTTCTGGGTTATTGGCCTCTTAATCTTCTATATTAATTCAGGTAATGCACCAGTACCACTCTCTTCTATTTAATTATTTTTATTTATGTACCATTAAGCTCCATTTCCATTACTTTTGCAGAAAAAAAAAACCCTAAAAAAAGGACAAACCCAGGATTTTTGGGCAGTGTTAAGAGCCTTATTCTTAAACCACAGGGGACCTCTTTCTTGCTGCAGAATAAAAATGACAATCTCTGACATTATTTAAAAGCATTCTTTATTTCTTTAATTAGTAGTTTCAGGCAAGCTGTTCTACTTCAACCTTTAACATTTCCAAACACTTCTGCCTCACTCCCCAGCAACTCTTCCCAAGTTTGTGTTGAATACATTCTTGATTTGTAGGAAGGCTGCTTTCAGGCCCTTTCATATTGTGCTGTAATCCCTTGGTAATTACCAAGTCTCTCTCGGCAACAATAGGTAAATCTGGGAGGAATTCAGTAGTTATGCTTCACGTGTGAAATTCTACTTGGACATCTTATCTGAACTCATACTCTGGGGACCCTCTCGTAGGAAACAGTACTCTTAGGAATGCCAAAACTGAGAAGCTCAAAGATAGTAAGGAAAATAACTTTGCACCAGTGAAAAACATGTTTTTTAAAAAGAGTGCATCATATTTCAATGCAATAACTCAATAGTCCATGAATTCTAACTACAGAAGATCCAGTTAACATAGTATATCCCAGGCACTGTTACCATCCAAGGATAACAGTGTCTCCTTCTAACGGTGTTAAGCCATTGAGAATCTATAATTCCTTTTCTTCCTTCTAATTATTTACACCCATTTCTTCTTTGTTACTTTGATTTACTGGCATTAAAAACCATATTAGAAACTCATTAGTGTGACTAAATCACAATTTGCGAAATAATATTTCTCTAATTACTGTTTGGCTATTTGCAATTTATCTTGTGACTAAGCATCAGTAATTGGTCATAATTATTGACTAAGTTTAAAGGTTTACAACAGTTGCTTCTCTTTTCTTCCTCTTGGCTACAAATTGCAACAAAATGAACATTTTCCAGCACTTCAATACATTGTAATTTTGGAAAGTTTTAAGTCTTCATTCTCCAAAATAATGTAAGATATTCCTACTTAGTTTACGCTAACGGCAAGCATGACCTGTTTCCTATAAATATCTTGAAAACTGATGAATGAGGTAACATAGGACGCTAGTTAAAAAAAAAAAAATGTATAGGGTCTCTGGTTCCTACATCCAAGCAAACTGCATCCATAAGATAGAAGACTGTCGAAATCAAGGGGGTAAAATCTAAGCAATGGATATGCATTGCCTCATCCTTCATAAGCAGACTGAATCTCTTGAGGAATTGGTTAATACCCTTTTGTGTTCTGCTGTATAAGATATCTGTACACTGAGCATTGAGACACAACACTGCTTCTTGCTTTCTGACACCAGGGACTACAAATGAATGCCATTTCTAACCTTGGTGCTTACACATACCAAAACCATGCTTTGTAGAAGACAACAGCTAAACACGTAGGAATAATATATGCCCGAGGGAACTCCGAAGAGATTTGCTTCTGCTTCACTGTGAATACTGAGATTTGAGACTGATGGTGCACTGAGCTTGGAATCTCAGGAATCATGAACATGCCATCGGTCTTCTAATGATGCCAATAGAATTAGGAGGGCTATAGAAGAACAGGAAGCCATACAGTAGTCAGAGAGGTGCGTTCTGTCTTATTTTGTTTTATTCATATAGAGTCTAACTATGAAATCCAAGTAAGTCCTTATATTTGCAACCCTCATGCCCCTGTCTCTCTGCCTTTGCCCCTGTCTCTGTCCCTCTCACCATCTCTGCCCATGCCTTTGCGTTCCTACTGTGTAATAAATGTAAGGTTTGGCAAGAACTGAGTCCTTTTCCTTCCTTGTATCACTGGCATTTCTGGGCTATTGTGACAGATTTCTTATTTTTTTTAATTGGATATTTTATGTATTTACATTTTTATTCTTTTCCCGGTTCCGGTTCCCCTCCTGAATCCCCCACTCCAAACCCCCTTGTTGGGAGCCGACTTTAGTAGAAAGCGGCTAGATCAACTTTGCAGCTATCTGCAACCATATACCCTGAGGAAAGACTTGGTTTTCAAAAGCCTATAACAGCTGAAGCACACTCTGATAAATATATTGTTTATCCCACATAGCTTGTTTTGCTGTTTAGTGACCTCAGCTGTATGGTGCATGTGGCATGAGTTCATGGGCTCCTGGCAGGGTTTATAAGCTGCGCCCGGGAAGGGATCGCTGGCTCGCCTTCTTGACTACCAACTGCTAAGCATCCTGAGTAAACTGCTGTGAGAAGGAACCGGTTGTTCCTTGTATTAATTCCTGCTGGTCAGGGTTGGAGCGGCACACCCCCCTTGTCTTGCTTCTATGAGGGTGTTTCTCCTCATAACCACCCACTCCTGTCTCCCTGCCCTGGCATTCCCCTACACTGGGGCATCAAGCTTTCAAAGGGACTCTTCTCTCATTGATGCCTTACAAGGCCATTCTCTGCTACATATGCAGTTGGAGCCATGGGTCCCTCCATGTGTACTCTTTGGTTGGTGGTTTAGTCCCTGGGAGCTCTGGGGGGGGGGGGTCTGGATGGTTGATATTGTTGTTCTTCCTATGAGGCTACAAACCTCTTGAGCTCCTTCAGTCCATTCTCTAACTCCTCCATTGTGCTCCCTGTGCTCAGTTCAATGGTTGGCTCTGAGCATCTGCCTCGGTATTTGTCAAGTGCTGGCAGAGCCTCTCAGGAGACAGGCTCCTGTCAGCAAGCACTACTTGGCATCTGCAGTAGTGTCTGGGTTTGGTGTCTGTATATGGGATGGATTCCCAGGTGGGGCAGTCTCTGGATGGCCTTTCCTTCATTCTCTATTCCACATTTTCTCTCCATATTTCCTTTAGACAGTAGCCATTCTGGGTTAAAAATTTGGAGATGAGTGGGTGGCCCCATGCCCCAACGAGGAGCCTTGCCTAACCTCTGCATATAGTCTCAACAGGTTCTCCCTCCGTGGTAGATTTCTAAAAGAATCTTTTGACAAACTAGAAAGTGGATGATGCTAACGAATCCTGGATGACACATAGTGACCTAGAAATTATCCAGGTCCTTAGTTCTAAAAGTCTCTTCAGGGAAGACAAGTAACTATAGGCCAAAGGTATTTCTAGAATTTGATGTGTAACTAGGTGAAGAGTTGGGAAAGGGGAAGAGAAAGGAGAAAGAGCATAGAAGGCCTGGAGGAATATGTGAAGGAGGAAGACTAGGATGAGGATGAGGATGAGGATGGAGATGAGGATGAGGATGAGGATTATGATGATAAGGAGGAACATTGGAATCTCAAGCAACTTTAATTCCAAAAAATGAGTTGAATGGAACCATTCATCATTAGTAATTTAATTTCCCTATAAGAATGTATATGTTCAGAAAACCGTTCATGAGTGGAAAAAAATACTAAACAGTTTCCATTGGCAAATGCTTGTTAAATTTCCTAAAGTGACTTTTTCTTAACCCCCCCCACCCCCACCTCCAGAGCACTCAGCTCCATCTACAAACTGGTTGAGGTAGGGAAAAATATTAGTTCTTTAGGTCCTTGTAAACATCTCATTTTTACTTTTAGAAACAAAAATTGGAGATTATTTTTCAAAAAGTGCAGGTATGAGGAACACAATATTGAAAGTCTCTTGTGAACAGTTTTATACTTCACCCCATCAGAGTGCCCACGGACTAAAACAAATTGGATGAGAAACACAAACCTTGTAACTTCAGATCCTCAAAAGCTAATTACAGATAGAAATGAGTTCAGCGTTGCAATCACCTTACTTATTAGAATAGAGAACAGCTCTACTTTGTACTCAAAGGCAAAAGTCACCCCATTGCAAGCAGGCATGTGCTCCAGGTTTTGAGTTTGGCTCTTTTTGGACTCACAGATTAAAATGAAGCCTTGGGTCTTAATTGCAATTACTGACTAGAGAATAGAAAAAGTTCTTTCTTCACAGGGTAAAATGACTGATATAGAAGAAATATTTATTGAATTAAATTTTGTATTCATATGTAAATAACACAATGTCTCTTAAAATGCCATGTCTTTGAATTTCAGTCACGAACTTTATTGCTACTACAGTCATTAAATATCCCCAAACTAGCACTGAGAGGCACCTCCATTTCTCTAGATCTACACGATACACGTTTACCTGGTTTGTTTTGTGGAGGGCTCACAAAATGTAAATTTCTTTTTTGAATTAAACAATAAAATGTAATATATATATATATATATATGTATTCATGCATATATGTGTTCATATATTGGGGACAAGCTATGATCCCTGTTAAAGCACAATGCTAACAACCTTTGTCTTAGTACTAGTACTATAAATATTAACTGTGAAGTGCCAAAATAAATGCCTACAGGGACACCTTCACTTACAGGCACACCATACATAAATTTTTTTTATAAATAAGCATATGAATGATAATAAAATTATAATTGATTTTTTCTGCTCAGGTTTTTTGTTTTATTTTGTTTTTTTACCTTTATAATAATTATTTTATTTGTTTAAGATATTCATGGCAGAGAAGTCATAAAGATCTAACTGTGCTTTCGAGTTCTACTTATGGATTTTTTAGATTCTCTAGAGTTCTGTAAGTTTGAGACGACTTTAGAAATTTAGCAGATAGTTTTCCGATTGTTGCATAACAAACTTCACATATTTATTTTATAGCATTTCACATAATTTTGTATATGTGTATCAGCAACTTAATCAAAATGTTGAAGATGCCCATTATTCCAAAATTTTCCAAATGTGTTTTTAATTGTGACTTACACCTACCTCTTCATACGCCATATTTCATTGTCATTATAAATTAGTTTGAATTACTTAATTATTAGTTTGAACTGGATACAAATTTATAAAATTAGAATTATAAAGGAAATACCACTTAAGCCTCTCTCTTCTCACGTAATACAATTATTACTATGAAGAACTATTTTATGCTCAGCAAATGTAGAGAAAGGAAGACAACATACTGTTGGTTTTTACTTGGAACACTTGCAGTGGTTATACTGACAAACTATCTGGGTATTTTACAAGTTGTATTGGGGCAGTCTAACAAGAAAGTTTAAAAGATGACAAAGGAGTGGAGTAATTTTGTTGTAGGCAATTTAAGAAACAAAATAAAGAAGCAAACTTAAGTTCTCCCATTTATTATCACCCAAACGTTATTTTTACATTTTTCATGTTTATAAAGACTGCTCAGTGGTCTGTGTAAAAGTGGGTGCAGAAAGATTGCAAGACCGGAATTGACAGGTGATGCCAAGGAAACGATATCTTTGAGATACAGCAGGGTGGATGCACATAAGAAATCACAGAGATCGTGGGAGGATGCACAGGACCTATAAAAATTCAGACAGGACAACATCCTAACACTGAGAAGAAAAAGTAGACATAAAGTCCTACCCTTAAAAAGGAGCTATTTGCAATTCATACATTATAGGAAAGGGGAAATCACTGACAACAGAATGCCACTGTGTGTATTAACCACACTCCAGGGTGGACCCATGCCCAGTAACGGTTGGCCAACAAAATTAAGACTCCATACATTGTATGTTTGTGTGCTTTGTCTTTTCTATTGGTACTTTTGGTTATATTGGTTTGTTCTTGGTCTTTGTTTATATTTATTCAGTTTTATGTTTTTTGTAGTTTTAGAGAGAGAGAGATCGAGAAAGAAAAATAGAACATGTTAGATTATTATTAGGTAGGTGGGGCCAGTATGAAAGGAGATGGAGGATGAGAAAAAGTATGATCAAATATGCTATATTTAAAGAATTTATTTAAATAAAATGTAATAAAATATTCTATCACATTGTAGTAGCAAAATAACACCAATTTCACTATTTTTATTTATAAAATTTAGCTCTTGATAATTGAATGTTTTATTGTATTTGTTTTCCGTGCTTTTTAAAAGGCATGAAATCATTTTGTTCACAAACATAAATCTATTCCTTGTACTAATAAGAATAATAAATATAAAAAAATAAAAATGAGCAAAGGGAATAATAAAAATAATAAAGACAACTTTATTAATTGATGAGTTTATGATTATACCATACATATTGATCAATATTAGATAATGATATAATTGGAAATAAATTCCACATATTTGATGTTGAAATGAAAACAAAATAGCTCTTAAAGTGACTAAATGGTCTTTCAAAATTATTTAGAAGTGAGAAAAGAATAAAGACATTTAAATCACTACTTTATGCCTTTACTGTGCTATCAAAACTTCTTCTATACATTGCATTATCTATTTATTTGTTTTATATATATATATATATACATATACATATACATATACATACATATATATATATGTGTGTGTGTGTGTGTGTGTGTGTATGTGTGTGTGCTATTAACTACTAAGACATCTCTCCAGCCCACACTGTATATTTTTTATCTCTAGGTTAATTGTTGATTAAAGCATACTTCATCAAACAAATATTCTTTCATTGTGTCAAACTTTATGTGATATATTGTCTATAAGAATTACTCTTTATGTAGATGAAATTCTCACTGACATCTTTTTAAAAGTGAAAACCACTGACATTTTACTAAACTTTCATATGTCATCACATAATTGTTATGCACAGTTCTTGTTATATATTGATAAGTGTATCTTTTGCATGCTTGCTTTCCACATGGCATCCTTGGAATCATTTGCAGTATCATCAGGGATGAGAAGCCAATGATAACATTGTAATTGCATCTCACAAACTTTGGCCTCATGGATAAATGAGATCATGTATTTTTTTGGCAATTTCCCCCACGACCTCTGGAAGGAATTCACCTGTGTAATATTTTTCACTTAAGTATCATTTGCCAATATGTTTGCTCATTATTCCCTGTGTCACATGCCAGATTCACTACTAAGAGAGGGAGAAGCATATCTAGCTGAGGAATTGAGAAAAAAAATCATCCTGTTGATAAGAATCTCTAGGGGGAAAGCTCTATTAGTGCAAATGAGACAGTGTCAAAGGTTAGACCCAGAGTTCCTATGCTTTAAAGTGAAGTTAAGCTTCCACTGAAATCCAAAGACTGTGTGAAGAGTTAAGGGGATGAAAATCAAGAAAGACTAGCAGAAAAAAGACTAGAAGGGCAATCGAGCAAATCTTTAAAGCAAATAACCCTCTGGTGAATCATTGTCTTGTTCTTCAAGCAAGTTGGTAGAGTGTTTCATCCAATTGTAGACTCTGGATGGGTCTCCATAGAAACACAGAAGAGTAAAATACTGATTTCAGCTTAGTAGTGGAGGAAGCAGAATGGCGAGGCCAACTCACACATAAATAGCAGTGAGCCAGAGTCAGGAGCCGGTGTGTAAATAATAATGTTGGGGAAGAGAAATGAAATAGAAACTTGTAGCAAGTACTCTTGTATTAGTTTCTCATTGTTTCAACAATTTTAGACTTTAGGAACAGCATACATTGTTTATCCTTGCAGGTATGAAGCTAGGAGAAACTGGAAGTATGTCTTACTGGGGAAAAATCAAGAATTTGACAGGATTGCATGTTTTCTTGAGAGATTATATAGTTCAATCACTTCTCGTGCTGTCTATGGCTCTAAAATTTACCTGCCTTCCATTATGTGGCTCCTGTCTACCAATGGAGAAACAATCTTTTCACTTTCCACATTCTACATCTGATCTTCTTGTCTACTCCTTTCACCAACAAAGACCTTCATAGTTACATAAGGTCCAAGCAAGTAACTCTACATGATGTTTTAATCTCAAGAATCTTACCTAAATCTCATCTGTAAAACCAAATCATCAACCATGGAAAACATATCACATGCTCAAAGGAACCAGGTGTGGGAATGTTTCTTTCTTGACAGTATTAAATAAAATGCAGATGTCATAAGAAGATTGAAAATACAGAAGACATGAAATACAGTAGTATCACACATATTGAATAGGAGATTTCCACACAGAATGTATTTTATGAGGGTGAAAGGTGGATTGAAGGAAGAGGAAGACCTGGAAGTCTTATATCCCTGTTTCCTTAGTAAATATACAACCTTCTGTGCAGGAATATTGTCTTAGCATTCTGAGTTGTTTTGCTTGTTACAAATATCTAACACTCTCCTGGGTAGAATTTCTGTATGTAGCTACATTATATTTCTGTTGCTAGGTAAATATTAAGAATAAGCTACATGACATAGTCAAAAGGTTCATTTCTTTCTGTCCCTTTAAAAAGACAGTTTCTCTTGTTTAGAGTCCAAACAATCTTTCACTATGCACAAAGCTTAAACACTCTCATAATTAGAAATCCTATTTAAATACAGCATGACTCCTCCTTAAATCAAACAAGGACTTTCATTATTTGGTCTTGTTTTTTTTTTTTTTTTTTTTTTTTTTTTTTTTTTTTTTTTTTTTTTTTTGTAAACACTGTTTACAGAATAAATAACTCCTTAGTAGGAATATTAGTTCTAACCCTTCCATTCAACCATGAAAAAGGCATGGTAGATAGAATACCAACTTTGATTTGCTCCAGACTGGTCTCTAATTCTCAAAAGTCTCCAGAGAAGGTAAAGACATTCAATTAATTATCAAGATGAATATAAAGTATAAGTTAATATAATCGACAGTAAACATATATATAGAGAGATATAGTAAATATATTGATAATAAATATGTATGTTGAAATATTATATATTTATATCAATTATATTTATTTTATCTATATCTATCCATATATCATCTACAACTCTCTCTTTATCTATCTCTCTATCTCTCTATCTATCTATCTATCTATCTATCTAACTATCTATCTATTTATCTATCTACCTATCTACTTTATTGACTGCCTCATCATATTTCTGTGTCCAGTCAAGATTCAAGGATATTTCTATTCACTCTCATGCACCAAAATGGATATGTCAAGACTTGCCTTGAAAGATGAACATAATATGATTTATTTCACCCACAATACAACTAAGCTGCCTTTATTAGATATCTCAAAATCACTTATTGAGAATGCTCCTGTCTAAAATTGATTTAGGAAGTATAGATGATTTCAGGTTCTATAAAGCCTGTTTTCGTACATTTTTGAACCCGAGTGCTTCATGAATATTTGTTGTCATTTAACAATCTGAAACAAGTTTGATAATAGCAATGAGGTCCTGAGAAATGTGATGTCTTCTACTAAGGTTAAATCCATCTATGTTTAAAGATCTCTCAGGCCTTCACAAGTCACCATTTTAACTAAATATCAAGATGACATGAATAAACTTATGGAAATACAGTGACATGGTGAGGTTGAGTGTGATATTTCCAAACTTTCTCTTAGACATTTCTTTAAACTCACCATAATTTTGATTTTTTCACAGAAAGTATATACTAAGTATATATTATTTAAGATTATTTTAAGTTGAAGATATTCTTCTCTCCTATAAAACTCTTAACCACGATTTTCCCTTCCTCAACTCTGGGAGGCCAGATTACCACTGCCTTCTCCTTCAGATTCACTCCCCCTCTATTTCCCTTCAGTAAAGAGCAGGCTTATAGAAGATAATGGGCAGACAATCATGACAAAACAAGATACAATAATTTAAGGCAAAAGTCTTAATATTGAGGCTGGCCATAGCAACCCAATAGAAGATAAAGAGTCCCAAGAGTAGGCAAAAGAGTCAGAGACACACTAGCTCACACTCTTAGGAGTTCCACAAAACAGTAAGCTAACACACATAACATGTATGAAGAGGACTTGGTGCAGACCTGTGCAGGCCCTGTGGTACATGCCACTTAGTCTCTGTGAGCCCATATTGAGACTTGCTTGGTGGATTTGGTTGGCCATGATTTCTGTGTATTCTCCATTCCCTCTGACTCCTATAATCTTTCCTCTCTTTCTTTTTATGGTCCTTTCTCACTGACTTAGACTACTTTTTGAGCTAACTGTATCCCCACCTCATCTTCAGAACTCTTATTAACCTGATTTTTATAACACTTTTATTTTTCTAATTATTTTATTATTCTAGCATTGTCTATGTATTGTGAATTTCTGTCATAACAGAATTTTTCTTCCAAAGCAAAAAATTTTGTAAGGAAAGATTTTGCCTAAAGTATCACTTGTAAAAGTTTGTAAAAATAGATCCAATATTTATTTGCAACTCAAATTTACAGGTGCCATCTATTGACTCCTGAGTGTCTTATGCTTTTAATAAACAACTAATATAATTTTAGTGCCTATTGTATACAAGGTACTGTGGAAGGATCAGAATATGGCTATGAGATGAGGTGCTTATAAATGAGGAAGATGTGGTTACTGCCATCAAGGAAAAAGGTTCAGAAAGGACACAGATATGCAAATACTTCTAATGAAATGTGATAAGTGCTTTTACAAATGTATGAACTAGCTCCTTTGGGAACATAGATAAAGGAGCAATTAATTCAGTCCAAAAAAATCCAGGAAGGTTTCTGATAAGAGGTCACATTTCATCTGGTCTTTGAAAAAAAGGAGGGGGTGGGCAGGACTTCTCAGGGAAATTGAAGGTATTGAGAGGATGGAGAAGGAAAGGGAGGAAGAACATAAGAAGAGGAAAGATCAACAGAAACACGTTCACAAAAGTTCATGGCTGGGCTCCTCGACTGTGATATGTTCCAGTAATTATTTTTGAATAAAATGTAAAGACATATCTGAAAACTGAGTACAATTCTAATACCTATTATATTTCAAAGCATGCATTGTTGGCTCTAAGAATTAAACTTATTTGGTATCAGGAGCAACTATTAGTCACCCAAGTTCCTCTGTGATGGTTACCATGATGCTTATAGAGATACACGTCTTCTTTTAAATTTTCCCTTTCTTTTGCCTTTTGAAAAGGATTAAGGGGCTCAGTGCTAAGGAATGACAGCATTGGTATTTCTCAGCTACCACTCTCTGGTCTTTTTCTATATTCCCTGGCGACTAAAGGACAATTAATGTCCTGATTGTGTGGTCAGATGTTGTTAACTTGCTAAATATTAAGGAATAAAAATTACTTCAGATGTTCAAAATCAGAGCTAAAATATCCTCTGAGAAAGATAGCCCATGAGATAGTGATGGTGGTAGACTTGGAAAATAATGGACAAAATATCTATAAAAATTCCAGAACAAAAACCCAAGGTCATAAACCAAGGCTCAGATATCATAGAACATGTTAAAAATAAAATATTACAAATGTTGGGGGAATTAAAATAGGTTAGGCTTAAAATAAAATTTTACATATGTTAGTCATACAATATGGAGAAATCAAACTCATAATCACCCAGATATTTCATTTCTACTAGGTATCTTTTTAAGTTCTGGGAGGTACTCAGCACACTACTGGTCTGGCAGACACTTCCATTGCTGCAATAATTGCATGGGCTTTATGAAATTAATCAGCCATTTCACATTGAATTTAAGTCTTGATCCACAAGATAAAAACCTATATATACTATCATTATCAGAACAAGAACCTATGGCTACATGGATCATAGGCCTTTTGGAGAACCTGCCCCTAATATTCTGCTATGTGGATATAGAATTAAAAATGATCCCTAATGACTCCTCATTATAACCCTAGATTATTATGCCTTACAACTCTTAATGAAGAATATCCTATTTGTTGTTGTAAATGTAACTTATATGTGCCTGATGTAATTGTTGTCTCAGAAGATTACTACTGAGTAAGTTCACCCTTTCTAGTTCTTTCTGAACTTTGGCTGGCTGGTTCAACTCAGCTGTGGGGCTCAAATTCCTCTCCAACCTGCCTGAGTCCATCTGGTTTCACTTGGTTTCTCACTGAATTTGCCCTGTTTGACCTCAAGCTAACTCTGGCAATTTATTCTAATCTCCTGGATCATTCTTATTCTCTGGCTTCAACTGCCTCTGCATGAACTGATCATCAAACTTAGCTCCACTGCTGTTCTCATTTAACTAAACTAAACTCCACTCAACTGAACTGAATGTTGCTTTCCTTCTGTGTGCTATTCTTAAATAGCTTCATTTTCGTGTGCTGTTCTTCTGAAAGTTGGGCATATCTTATCTCTAACTCATTCAGTCAAATCTTTCTCTGATTTGTCAGTTTGTCTGTCCTTCAATTAGATACCACTTTCAAACGCAGCTACTTCCTTCTACAAACTAACTTTTCTTTAAGGTTATGTACTAAGAACATATCTGTATTCCAGCCAGAAGTATTAATGGTATATGGCGTGTCTGTATTCTAGCTAGATCACATAGACTTAGTTCTTTAGATGTGATCCCTTGCCAGAGTAGCCATGTTGCTGGATTAAAATTCATCTACAGTAGTAGATGATAATTATGATAATTAATAGAAACTCTCACAAATGGCCAAGGATCAGAGAATAAGAGACTGTCATGGAAAAACCAAAACAGCTGCACATCTGACCTTAAAGCAGCTGTGACAGCATGTAGAAAACCTGTGAAAGTTCAAGCCAGATGAAATGCCAGCATGTACATGGAAGTTAGGCAAGCAATTCAGTCTGTACCCTTGGAGCTAATGGAAATTGCTAGCTGGAAAGAGGGGCAGGGGCAAACAGTTTTCTTGAGGAGATGAGCTCCTGTTAAGTCAGCCATGTTTCACTGGAAGAGTGGACATTCAAAATGAACTTGAACAGCACAAATTGTTCTTGATGTGCTATCTATTTATTAATTGTTATTGAATTTCTACATATCCCTAAATGTAACCTGCTCAGTCTGCACAATGTTACTTGTATGCATGCCTTCAGAGCTGAAAATTTTGTATTTGATAGGAAAGTTGTGTGTTGTTCCCTAGGGGGTAGACTAATTCTCCCACTCTTGGAATACATTGAAATTCTTTGTGTGACATTGAAGCCTCATGGGCTTTCCACATTTGTGTATCTATTTTTGTTCTTGTTCAGCTCATGTTTGGGCAGTCCTGTTGGTGAGACTCAGTGGATGTAGCTTCTGAACTGATTAGGAGAAACGATCTCACGGCAAATGCTTCAATCCTCTGACTCTTACAATTTTTCTTCCACATTGTCTGCAGTATTCTATCAGCATTTGGTGGGGAGTTTGGTAGGTGCGTTGATTGAGAGTAGGCTCCACAGCTCTGTTTTTATTGGTTGTGTTTTTATATAGTGGTTCTCATGTATTACAAAATGAAGATTACTTGATGAGGACTGAAAATTACACTTAGTATTTAAAGTGTAGTTAGGTATTGTGATGGTTTACAAAAAGAAGGTAATTTTGAAATAGATCAAGAAGAGTTATATGGGAGGCATTGGAGATAGGAAAGGGGAGGCTCATAATTCATTGTTCCCAGGAAACTACTATTTAAAAAAAACTTCGCATTTCAAAGTAAAAGTAGCTAGGCTTTGTATATGAAGAGCTATGAACTAAAAAATATTTCTAGAAGCTGTAATTCAATGGCCATAGAAATCAGAATCAATGGTATTTCTTTGATCAAAATGAGTTGTATTGTGAAATAGATGGCCCCAGAAGAGTTATAGAGAAATGGCCAGCTGTCTGAGTGATACAGAAGGTAAAATGGAGCCAGAAATATAATTCAGTTGAGATTTTAACACAATACAAACACGATTAAAAACACTTTATTTTAACACTTGTCTATGTTTCCTGTCTATGTCTTTTTCCTCAATGGCACAGCATGGAAAAAAGAAGGGCTCAGGTTTTGTTTCCTTTGGCCCCCAGGACAAAACATGCTGCAAAGTAGCTTTGAAAAAAATTAAAAAAGAAAAACATAATTGAAATAACTTTCAATCCCTACCACAGAAATCCTTCATAAAAGGTTTTCATATAAACCAAATCATATTTGAAACTGGTTAAGGCTTTGTTACATATTTCTCCCTTTTATTCTTTTTTTTAAAATAATTTCTTTGAGAATTTTGTAAAATATTTTTATTATATTCATGGCCACTCCTTCAACTACTCCTAGCATAATACCCTCTCCCTACCCACTGATATTTGTGTCCAGTTTACTTTAAAAATGTCAAGTAAAATCTATGCTGCGCATATACTCTTGGAAGAGTCTTTCACTGGAACATTGTGGTCAGCCTATGAGAGGAAAATTCTGTAAAGAAAAATCCTCAGAAGCCATCAATTACCAATAATTTCTTAGCTAGGGGTGGAACTTAATGTCTATCTCTTGTATACCTGAATGGAGTTTTGTCTGTGTTAGACTTGCAGACATCTTGTGGTATATGCTGGCACATCTGTTGTAAGTTTATATATACAGCTACCCTTCTGTGTTCAGAAACCCTTGTTTCACTGTAGTAATCTATCATTGCTGGCTCTTACAAAGTTTCTGTACCATCTTCTATTATGCTTCCTGAGTCTTAGGAGGAGACATTGTGTTACAAAGGTCTCCTTAGGGCTCTAACATTCCATAGTCTTTTACTCTATGTACTTTGACCAGTGATAGTTCTCCAGTGTTAATCACCATCTCTTGAAATAGAGCTTTCTCTGAAGAGATTTGTGAGGCACATTAATCTGTGGATATAAGTCATTAGGAGTCAGTTTAGTTTCATGTAGCAGAATGAAAGCAGTATTCTCTCCACTAAGGCCAATAACCTGTCTAGACACATAGTTTCCTGGCGTGATAATGATGCTATTATGGTTCATCTTGTGGAATAAAAATTAAGTTTATTCTGATATAGATGGTCATGCTTCCATGGTATTTGTGCCATTATTACACCCATGGACATATGATTATTGAAGCTCATATGATTCACAGCTATGAATGATTCATGATTACTTTCCTCTGTTGGTAGTGTGTATAATCTTTCATATCACAGAGAAAGAACAAGAACTAGCCACTAGGGATAAAGCTTTCTGGTGACAACCAGATGGATATCTTCATGTTCTACATCTCATGTATGTATACCATTAGCAAGTGTCTTTTTAATATATGTATTAAAATATAATTACATATTTTCTCTTAATTTTCAGTTCTTCAGACCATTCCATGTATGTTCCCAACACATTGTTCATTCTCAGATTCATGGCCTATGTTTCTTTAATTAATGCCACACAGAAATGGGACATTAATATTAAATTCTACAGTGTAAAAGGAGCATTGTTAATAGTCTGCAATATGTGGGGAATTATGGGACTCTACTGTCCATTGATTTCAAAGAGGTAACACATTACTGGTCCTGGAATTTTTATTTGTTAATGTTGGGCATCTAAAAAAATAATGTTGTCCCATTATAGACTAGCTCAATTAAAACTATTTTTATATGTATAATTTCAAACCAAAAGTATCATGAAATTTCATATTACCCCATTCAGAACAACTATAGTTTAAAAAGACAGCAGATGATGTCATGATAGTGGAAAAGCAAAGGATGTATTCAGTGATGGAGGGTGTAAACAGGTGCAGCCGTTTCTACACATGAAAGTCAGTGTGGAAGCTCTTCAAAGTAGAGCTGTCAGAAGAACCAGCAACATATTCTTAAAGCATATACGCAAAGAACTCTGTATCCTACTACAGAGATATCTGTTTAGTCATATCCATTGCTATTCTAGTCATAACAGCAACAATAAGTGTGTCTAGGTACCCATAAACTGTTGAATGGATAATAAAAATTTGGCGCATTTATAGTGTGTAGTGTTATTCATCTGTAAAAACAATAAAATTATTAAACTTGCAAGTAAATTGATGAAGCTGGAAACAGAAAGATGCAGAAAAATATGACATGGTTTCTCTTATTTGTGGATGATATGTATCTTCAGATGTGTGTGTTCCATCTGTAATGTCCATAGAGGTCAGCAAATTAGTTTAGTTATAGAGATGAAAATTAGAGAAGAAGAGGTTGGGCATAGTGGTATAAAAGGGTTAATTGGAAATGGAACAGTAAAGTTAGCAGTGATATGTTAGGATTTGAAGGACTGTGTAGAGAAGAAAATGCAAGGCATTAAAAACTCATTATAGTAGAAGCATCCTAAAAATGGTTATACTTTTAAAAATGTAAAAGTAATGGTTCAACATATAATTCATTACTACTTCGTATGGAAAACAGAACACATTAGAATTAGTTATAGTAAAGCTGTAATTATATAGAAGAACTGATATGTAGAGAGGCAATTTTTCAACAGGTTAGATTTTAAAATAATTTCTCTGCCAATATGCTTATTAATTTGTTTTGATCAATTCCTTTGTTAAGTTATTCTTTGTTGAAATCTAGAAACCATGATGAATATTAGGGATAACTGTTGTTGTAAGTTTTTGAATTTTGAAGAGTGAAACAGATACAGGTCTTTATAATTCCATGTATACCACAATATTTATTGTGTGATATTTGTATGGACAGATAAACATTTGTATTTAGCAAATACAAGATAGCATTCGAGAATACAATAAAATTGCCCGGCTTTGGTCTATAATGCTGCCTCTGCTGTTCATTCTAATTTGCCATGTTCTTGTAGAGAAGGGATCAGAAGCCTTAAGGGAAAAGAACAACATACAAATGCTATTAGTGTACACATTTTTGAGCAGCAGGAAGCCAGTAGTAAGTGTCAGAGATTGATCAGGACACTGTTCTAAATATAAACAATTGCCATCAGGTGTAGCCTGGCATGAGGTCAGCCATGCACCCAAGCAGGAATTTGAGCAATTTAGAATCGTGGGCAGCCTGGAGAGGGAATAAATTATTGAAAAGTTTAACTTCAAGTGTAAAATGTGTCTTTATGGCAGATTTCTCAAAGAACCTGATTTTGTGCTCTCATAGTAAACTGGTAGATGAATCAAAAAAAATTAAACATTTATTTGCAAACATGTAACAGTATGTCAGGGAACCATTAGTTTTACAAACAAAGAATGTAACCTAAAATTGACGGTAGATGTATTCGGTGATTTTTTCCCCACAAAATAGTTCATAAAATAAAAAGTAAAGAAATTTTGTTTGCCATAAAATATTCTATTTTTATTTAAACTTTTGAAATAAAATTAAAGCCAATAAATAGGTTTGCTGATTAAAAAGTTACATGAAGTTTTATTCCTAAACAACCATTCGAAAGAACATTCTATTTACTAAAATCAGTATAGACTTAATTTTAGGATCTAGATTCTCAAACAAATTATAACAAATTATATCTTTAGTAATTGTAGACACAATCACACCACACACACATACACACACACACACGCACACACACACTCATACAGAATACAACATACATACCACAGACATATGCACACCTACCACACACACCCACACACGCACACACACACACAACACAATAATCAACACACATACCACAGACACATACATATACCACATAGAGACATACACAATAGAGATAAGCCACACATACCCCACAGACATACTTTGTGTGTTGTGTATGTGTTGTGTGTTGTATGTGGTATGAGCAAGTGGTATGCATGTGTGTGTCTGTGTATGTGTTAGTGTGTATGACTGTGTCTGTGTCATATGTGTACATGTTTGTGTGAGGTCTCTGTGTGATTTTGTGTGTTTATATGTATGTGTTTCTAGCTGTGTGTGGTATGTATGTGTGGTATGTATGAGTATCTGTCTGTGGTGTGTGTGCATGGTATGTTTCTATGGTACTGTGTTTGTATGATGGATGGATGTGTCTGTGGTGTGTTTGTCTGTAGTGCTGTGTGTGTGTCTGTAGTATGTATGTGGTATGTCTGTATAGGGTGTGTGTGCATGTGTGCTGTGTATCTGTGTTTCCACTGTGGTGTACGTGTGTATGTCTGTGTCTGTAGTGTGTACATGGTATGTCTGTATGGTGTATATGTGCATGTGTGGTATATATCTGAGTATGTAGGTGTGTCTGTAGTGGTGTGTGTGTGTGTCTGTGATGTGTATGTGGTGTGTCTGTATAGTGTGTGTGTATGGGTGTGTGAATGTATGTAAATTTGTGTATATGTGTTATGAATATATGAGGGGTGTGTGTGTGTATGTGGCTATGGTGTATGTGTGTGTGTCTGTGTCATTTGTATGTTTGTTTGTGGTGTGCATATATCTGTGATGTGTGTGTCTGTATGTCTGTACTGTTGTGTGTGTTTTTGTCTGTGGTGTGGATGTCTATATTGTGTATGTTTTTGTCTGATCTGTGTGTGTGTGTGTGTGTGTGTGTGTGTTTTATTGTACACCTGTGGAAGTCAGAGGACCACACACAGGAGACTTCTTTCTCCTTCCACCGTTTGTGTCCTTAGAATGGAACTCAGACCTTTAGGCTTCCTGCCATGCATCTTTAGCCAGTGATCAATCTAGTACTTCCAATGGAACACTACTCACATCAAAAAATTTCATGGCAGAACTTGACATATTTGTTCTCTCTTTTTTCTTTTAAAGTTTTAGAGCTGTGGTTCTCGACCTGTGGGTCAAGATGCCTTTGGGAATCATATAACCAACATTCTAGAGTAGCAATGAAATAATTTTGTGGGTTGGGGTCATCACAACATCACATATTATATAAAAAGGTCACATCATTAGGAAGGTCAAGAACCACTGCTCTAGCGTCATAGACTACATGGTGATTTCATCAAACTTCCTTTGAAATTGTGACCACATATAACATTATGTGAGGGTGCTACCTATAGGTGACATTTAATCAGATAATAATTATGCCTGCACTGTCTTATTCCCATTGATGGAGATGAAGGGATTCTTTCTGTAGCTGCAGGAGTCACTTGAATCCCAGAAACTAAAACTACCTATTCCTATTAGTCCTTGATTGCTGGGTGAGATACCTATAACCTCACATTTTTTTAAAATTATGCTTAGAAATCTCTTTTAGAAATATTCATCCTGCACCCTCACAATATGATTACTATAATTAGTCAGTCATGTATCTTAATTTTAAAAGTCTCAATGTTTTGGTTATGAAATTATCCATTTTGTTAGAAATTAAATTTAGCATACTTACTGGAATTGCTAAATTATATATAAAATTTCCTTATACCTCAAACCAAATGGATGTTCACAGTTTTAATAACGAAAACCCATCTTTTCTCAGTGATGATTGATTGAGGATAAAAGCTGGTCCTGAAAATAAGCATACCACTCGACTGAGTGACCCAAACTATAAGAGGTGACTTAGATATTCATACTGTTGGTGTGTCACTAGACATTTTGCAAACCACACTGTCAAGTGGTTCTTTTAACTACCACATTTTTTTTACCAAAATTTGTAAACAATTAGGGAACAAAGAAGACTTAACTAAGAAAGAAATATAATTATTACCTAAAGTAGAGTTGTCTGCATTCAAAAATACAGTGATTTAATACTAGTTTTTAAAAATCATATTATGATCATAATAGTAAAAAAATCATTGTTCCTATTTGCTTTTGAGAATACAAATTCTAGGTGGGGAGGGACTAGGTCTATGTCACTGACTTTCATATGCCTCGTGTACTGCACAGTTTGAAGTAATTTATACATAATTAATGCAGGACCAAGTTATAAACACATATTAATATAATATTGCCCATTAGATTTATTTATCTATGTTCTGAAGACTGGTATTATCAGACTACAATATGAGGATATGCAGAACATTCAGAGATTCAAAAAGTGAAGTGATGACTAAACTCATTTCATATGACAATATATGGAAGGAAAACAATGTTGACAGGAAGTAGCACAATAATATGCTTGGCCATATAGGCTCTTACTATTTGGTTTAAAATGGAACAACCTGAATAATTAGCTAGTTGAATGATTCTACCATTCCATCAAAACTGAAAATGGGCATCAGATAGAGTATACACAAACAAATATTTTCGTAGATGTGTATTCATAATAGCTAAGGGTTAGAAACAAACAGTTCGCTATTAGTGGAAGAAAAATCATAATGTGGTATTTATAGGGACAGTTCATAAATTTACAGTGGTTTATTAGTCAGAGATAGAAAGGATTAAAGTACAGTAAAAGCCATAACATGGATGATATTATGTTAAGATGAAAAAGGCAAATGTGGAAATTTACACATCATGGTCCCATTTATAGGGATGATTCAGGATAACTCTAGGAAAGTGAAGGATAGTCAATAAGGGTTAAGGGGAGTGAGGAGAAGCTACACACTAGGCAAGGATTTTACTTAACACATGCAGATATTTAGAAGCTATAGTCATGTTACATTTTGCATGTACAAAAACTCCACTTCGTTGTTCAGAATGTAGTGGTTAACTTCATATTCTGTGAAATTCATGTGAAAGAAAAATGCCTAAAAAGATAATTGAATACATATCTTAAAGTTTATCATTTGCTTTTGAAAGTGAACTTTAAAAAATTAAACTTGTAGAAAATCTATTCTCTCCCTCCTCCTTCTCCCTCCCTCCCTCCCTCCCTCCCTCCCTCCCTCCCTCCCTCCCTCCCTCCCTCCCTCCCTCCCCCTCCTTTCTTTCCCACTTCCAGGCCACAGTTTCTTCAATTTTGCTCTGCCCTGAGCTCTGTCACTGTGCTTCCGACAGCAGAGAAGCTAACAAACAACATACAGAGACCTCTGAAGCCATGAATCTAAATAATTTTTTGTTGTAAGCTGATTAACATGGGTACATGTTATAGGGACAGACATGGTTAACACCATGACACTGAGAAAAGAAAGAATATTCTAGTGTTCTATTTGAAAGGTGGTGAATTACACAGAATACCTAGACACAGGGCTGCCCTCTTGGAGCTCTCATTGAGTAGACAATGTGGGCACCACCCAGAACAGGGCCCCAACAGGGCTGCTTTGGATTAGGTGCTGCACCTTCTGTGGGCATGGGACCTTTTCTATCCTGACTTATTGCAGGTCACTGTGTCCTCTACCCCTAGACTCCAGGGATGTTTCCTTTCTCTTTAATTCACAAAGAGGAGCTGCAAGATGTGGCTCACTTTCAAGGAAAGAGGCAGCTCATGAATTTTCATTACATGCATAGATGCAGATACAGGTCAAAGGGAGTTCCACTGAGTGTCCAAGGCAGTTTCTACACCTTCTACTCCCTGCGGCAAAGTTGGAAAAGGGGGCACTTGTAACTTTCACATTCTCAGTAAAGCTGTCACAATGAATTAAGCATAGTAGGCCAAGGGAAGCAAGGGCTTTGAAGCGGAATCTTAAAAATAAACAATTGTCGAGACCATTTATACAATTATAAATCAATTTTACAATATCATATTTACACAAATCATTTACACAATATCAAATGATAACATGGGGAGAAGGGTGTGAGTTGCTGAAGACATTGTCCATACAACCAGTCTCTATACTTTAGAGCAGAGGAGAAATTATTTCTGTTGTGCATTTTCATGATCATAGATGTAATAGTGCATAATTAAAAAGAAACTATTCACTGAAAAGACATTACCAGTCTTTTCACTGTTCATTCACTATCACTATCAGTGAGTGAACAACAGAGTCTATGGGGCAGATACAATATGGACAACTATAATAACATCAAAGAATGCTAGATTGCAGCGTTTGAATGTTTGTGTAAATAGATGTTTCTTATATAGCATTGTGCTTAAGAAAACAAAATCTAGAGCCAGCCAACTTGTACTGAGAGCTCAGGAACAGCCTTACCTAGCTATTATCAATTCATGAAGTTTTTCTCTGTAGAATTAGAATGTCAACTATACATGATAGGATTAAATGAGAACATGGCCCACACAGAGATATCATGCTTAGCTATGGCCATCACTCCTTAAATAATTTTATGTTGACAAATTTCCCAAGACTTGCTATCATATAAACTAGTCAATTTATATATGAGGAGTTTGGAGATACAAAGAAGTTTCCTATGTTCTGCATGCTCACATATGATCATCTGATATGACTTTGCTATAGCCCTCTTTTTATGTGCACTCGACAGCTCACAAGAAGTTCTTTTCCGTTAAGAAATCACTCCCCAGAACAACCTACAGAAAAGGAGAATACCCCTGGCTTTTAAGAGATACACTTTTGTGTTTTACAATGGCAGATGTCATTTCTACAAATTTTCACTTTGCTCTTTGGCACATGCATGTGACTTGAAGGCAGCGTTGCACATGTGCTGGCTGTGACTGGGACACTCGTTGGAGACGGCTTCACACAAATTAGGTGAGAACTTATCTTTGTAAAGGAATGTCTGTCACTGACAATTATGGTGATCCCCAGCCGATGGCCACAGTGTGAATGCAGAATGCCAACATGTATTTCTCAAATTTTACGATTCAGGAAGCAAACATCAGCCTTGAAAGAATACAATAAATAAATAGAAGAGGACAAGCAAGTCTATTTCCCAGCTGCCGTAATTGTGCCCCATTAGAAATGGTGGTGCTTGGGCTTCATTAGTTAGCTTAAGCCACATTTGATTAAGGAGGTCAACAAGCCGTACTCCAGCACCATAAAGTGGGTCACTAACGTAATGAAAGAGGGTCTTTTTATTAATTTACTTTGTACCCAAAACAAATTATGTAGTGTTAAAGACTTTCCATTTTGAGGACATCATCGAGGTTTTCATTGTATTGGAGTGTCCTGCTGGTGCGAACTGTTCAGCTGAATTCTGTTATTAAGAAATGTCCACGATATGTATACACACATCCCAGCTTTCTGCAAATTTTCCTTTTTTTTTTTTTTTTTGATTTTTTACAATATGTGTTTACTGTTTTGAGATGGAGATTAATGCTGAAAGTTAAGGGAGGAGTTATTTTATGGTTAGCCACAATAACAATGTCTACATTTTTTCTGTTTTCTGGTTATAAACCTTGAACTTTCTACTCTCAGGTTAATGTTGTATGCTTCAACCCTGAAAGCAAATGCTTACAGTGAGACCATGGAAAACCCCATTATCGCTGACATTCTCGTTGCAAGTCATGAAATATATGAAACTATAATAAAATAAATATGTATATATAATATCTTATGCATGTATCATGCCAAACAAATCCTATTTGTTGGCATAACCTAATAGAACGTGTGTGAAATAAATCAATAGAAATTATAAACTTGTAAAGACATTAAATACGATATTTTAATTATTTAGTAATGAAGCACTGGGAAACCCTGGCCTAGCTAGTAGAGTAGGGCATGAGTGCTATGTGTGAAAACATGCTATGAAGATTAGATATAGCATAAAATTTAAATATCATGTTGATTTGCTTAGCTTTTCGGGTTCTGCCTGATTGTGAAAGTCACCTCGGAACTAGAGTAGAAGCCCCAGATAGTATAGCTCAAAGAACTGTGTGTTCTTTTTTTTTTTTTTTCCTCGACAAGTCCATTAACCATGCAAAAATGTTCACGAGGACAGCAGTTGGCTTTGAAACTAATGACAAACAAAGGGCTATTGTGAAAGGCTGTTTGCCCAAGCTCAATCCTGCAGTAAAATCCCAACTAATACTGGCTAACAGTATTGAAGCATTACTCTCCGAGTAAGTGCTTTGCTTGTATTATTTATCCAAATCCTTGCACAATTAGCGATTCCATCCACGTCTAGCTGGAAAACAACTCTAAATCACAGCGATGAAGTAGCTGTTTTATTAATACTTACTAGCACTAAATATATTACATGCAGTATCTTCATAGAGCAATGCTCTAGTCTTGTTAATCACAGATAATTTTAGTTCATGGTGACTATTTGAGAGTATTTTCTTGAGCGGTTGTATTCTCTTCTGAACTCATATAAATCTCATTCATTCTTGCCCTGCAATTTAAACACTGAAGATAGCTTGGGTGGAATTGCCATAAAAATTCAAAAGAAATATTAAGAGCCAGAAGACCAGGGTACATGCTGTAAGAAGTATTACCCAGATATGCCATAGGAAACCATGCCCACAAACATTTCAGTAAAAGCTTTCCTGAATAAGACTGCGTATGGGACAGCTCAATTTGGACGACTGACGCTAGCACAGACAGAAAAACTTTCCATAAGTACCCTAAGTTACACCAGTACATTCAAGAGTGGGAGAAGGATCTCTGCATAGCTTGACGAGTCCAAGTGTCACCAGCGGTAACATGTACATAAAAGCAATGCGTGAATGACCTCAGTTCAGCTTTACTTACACTCATGTATGCACATGCATGCATGGCTGTGCATGCAATATATAACAATAGTAACTGAAGAAAAAGAGGCCATGGGAGAATAGCAAATCAGAGAAGGAAATGGTGCAGGGAGTAGATATAGGCATGGTGTAGATTTAGGGGTCACGTATAAAGTTCTCAAAAAAAAAAACTTTAGAGAAATAAGAAAAGAGAAGAAATAGAGGAGAAAAAAAAGATGCTATGTTTGGTGCTTATGAGGGAAGAGGTCTTAATTCTCACTGTAATAATGAAAGAAGTATTTATTTTTGTCATTTTAAATATAGAAAAATGAGAGGCTTATAGGGCCAGTCACTACATCAATTTCATGTGTGTTGGGACCCCGGCTTCACACTAGTGTTCATGAGCCTGGCAGACACAGGGTTATTGGCCACCACGTGTAGAAGAAACTCAGCTATTGGACATGAGAGCAGCAAGAGGAGGACCCTTTCTATTCAAACACCACTTCAGTTTGCTGGAGCATAGCATTCCACGAGAACAGAGGTACATGCCACATAACAGTTCATTGCACAAAACCCACCCCTGCTTTTTTACACATCTTTGGAAATCTGCATGATCATCTAGTACTTAAACAGTAAGGACTACACTGACCATTGTGTATAGAGCAACCACTATACCTCCCTTTTTATGTTTATTATATTTATGTTACTTTTGCACTCACTTAATATTTACCAGGCCTCTATTCTCCATAGGGTGAGTCTACGTGAGATGTACGGAGAAAATTGGAGTTTATGAAAATGTCACATTGTCCTTGATTCTTTAGCTTAACTGTTTTCCCTTAGACAATGAGCTTCCTGAAAGCAAGGGTTTATTTTACTTATTAATGAACGTCCAGCGCTGTTTCTAGGGCCTGGTTTATTCTTTATAAATGCTGCAAGACTGAAGATTAATACTATTAAATTCTAGCACTAACAATCTATATGGAAAATAAAACAGAGAACAGAGGTAGATTCAGAGATCAGCATCAGCAGAAACAACAGGCTGCTTGTACTGAACTTTGAATCTATAATTTTCTTCGAGTCCTATTCTTCATATGCTTCCTGGAAGGGAGTGACCTTTGAATGTGATCTGGCTTTGCCACTTTCCCCCTATGTATTCCAGGTACAACTGGGTATAGGGCTCTCTTATTCTCCATAATGTCCAAGGCCATGTTAGTCATCCTTTAAAATAGGATGCCATTTATGTTTTTTTATTTTACACCCAAATCATAAAAAAATTGCTTAACTTTGAGCAGACTTTCTAGTGGTGTCTATATTATCATCTTATATGATTTAAAGCTCCATAGGAAGCTGAAAAAAAATTGTTTTAAAGCCAAGCATAGCCATGGTCTAATTCAGAGAGAATCGATTCAGTTAAAACATCCACCACAAATACTTACAAAGGTGTTGGCTTTGAGTTCCTGAGCCTTGAGTGGCTGGCTCTAATAACAGGTTAATATTAGAAACTTTTTCACAAGTATCCAGTATGTTTATGAAGGCTAGGAAAAAAATTTAAAAGAGAGATTTAAATATTTTTTTTTAAACATGGCTGATGCCAAGGAAAAGATTTCATTTTCTCTTTAGAGTTACTGAGGCGCAAGAAAAGACTGGGAAAGTTCACCCGGCCATGTATATTTTACTGCAAACATGTCATTTTAGACATCTCTCAAAATGTATCTGGAATATGGAAAACAATCCTAGTGGGCAATTGTTTGGTATAGCTCATTGACATATTTATGTTTGTGAAGTCAGTCAGATCAGGGCAAAGATGAGTTTGGGAGTGTTATTTCTATCTGAGAGGAGTCTGGATATTTTCAGAAAAAAAAAAACAAAAATAAAAAGAATGTGTGCTGCATTTTGTCTACTCTTTAGTTCTTAATTGCTTTTTGTTTTTTAATGAGCAAGAGAAAAAAAAAAGCATTTAGAGACTATGTCCGGAGTATGAGTTTTTAAAAGCATTGTGGGAAAATGATTTGTGTTAAAATTTAAAACGATGTGCATCCCAAAAGTTTGGCTTCAAGGCCAAGTTGTCTCTCATCGTGTGTACTGCCAATTTTCATAAAGTCAGTAGCTAATCAAGAGCTTGGATATCACCTTAAACAGTGACAGTTAACATAGCTGGCTGTTTCTTAGAATGATAATAAGGAATAAGCAACAGACTCAACATGCAAAGACACTTGAAAACCTAACAAACCACACGTTTTTCTTAAGTAGGAGATATTTAGTGATGATGTCGCAGGTATTTAATTAGAACAAGCTATTGTCTAGAAGCTTCAATATAATTTAAGCCTGTCTCAGTTGATTATATCCTTATTACCTTTACTCTGAGGAAAGAGAAAAATATGTCTGATAAGACAGTCTTAGAAAATGATACTAGAATTAAAGGTATCTTAAAGCTCAGTGGTGGTGGCTTTTGTTGGACATGGAGGGGGGTATAGCTTAACAAAAACAGGCTTCCTTAAAAAATCAGAATCTCCAAGGCATAGGTCTCTTTTTATAATCATTGCGATTCTTAGCCAAGATATAATTTTAATAACATAGAGTATAAAAGAAGACTATGAGAGTCATTATGGAAGATAATCTGCAGAAGATTTTGTTGTAAAACAATGATCAAATGAAGATTTTTCTCCCAGGAGTAAAGAGTCGCATTCAAACTATATGCTGAGAAAGTTCTTTTTCCAAAGTCTGTGTCTTTACCTTCTAAAAAGTATTCTGGAATATCATTTCCAGCAATATTTTGGCAGCCTAAAATTACACCATCCTGACCTTGATATTAGTATTCAACAGCACCGTTGAAAGACTCACAGCTTCCCTATCCTAGTGGGTGATCTTACAAGCTTTTACTTTCATGACTATGGAGTTTCTGTCAAATGTGCTTCCAACTGAATGATCACATTCTCCTGAATTATGAAGTGGCTGCAAACTGTGCTAATTGTGCCCACACTGATGTCACTGATAAGGATTAAGTAGCTGTGTGCATCTAAGGTCACAAACGTTTGCAATTATACATATATATATATATATATATATATATATATATATATATGAATACATAAACATTTCTTATGGAGGTAGATTATTTATACATGATTGTGTATATGTATATATGTAGTCTTCCAACCAAGGGTTTTATGAGATTGCTTTACACAGACAAGATTTACCTCCTGAATGTTTCTCCACTCCCAATTCATAGCAAAAACTATCCTAGAAAGTAGTGTATTAAAAAATGTCGCATTTTTCCAGTTACAATTATCACAAAAATTATTAATAAATTGAATACAAAATGCTGGCTGTATCAAATTGTACTTCTGAACCATAGTTTATTAAAAGAATAGTATGTAGACCAATGGAATAAAACGGAGGAGTCAGAAATGAATCAAACAAAATGTACCCAACTATACATTGGAAAGAAAGACAGCATATTCAACAAAGGAGTTTTGGAAAAGTGTATATCAATAGATGCAAGAATGAAGAATGACACTAGGTCCTATTTGCCACTTATTATAAATATCAGTTCAAGATAAAATATCTGCATTAATAAACAGAAACTTTGAAAGTAGTAGAGAAAAACATAGAAATATTTATAGGTATAGACACAGGAAACAATGAAGGATTGAAGAAAGGATTTGCACTAAGATAGAAAGCTACTGTAACCAAGTGACTAAGTGCATACCCAAATGGAACATTTCTCATTTTTTCACCATGCCTAGTTCTTAGGAAACATCCTGGAAGAGGGGATGGTAAAAATGAAAAAGCCAGAGAGGAGTAGGATGTTGTTAAATGCTGTATGTGGCACAGGTACCACAAACATGGACCCATGCCAGCTTTATTTACCTTCATGATACTTATAGAAGACCAAAACATCCAAAATCACAGAGCCTTATATGATCTCCAGACTATACCCCACACTAAGGAACTATCGGCAATGGATTACTACTAGGAGAAAGAGGATCATTCTTTATTAAGAGTGTGGCCACAGGTATATTTCCCCAGCCCCAGTGTATGCCTCATCACACATAAACTTATATGCATCTCTAGCATAGTGGATTATCAAAATAATTGTTAGAGACATGAACTTGGGAATAGGTACTTTGTAGTGATATGGGAGTAATGGGAGAGAGCAATCACACGTGTGTGTGTGTGTGTGTGTGTGTGTGTGTGTGTATGTATGTGTCTGTGTGTGTGTGTGTGTGTGTGTGTGTGTGTATTCCTCAGGGAAATAAGTAGTCAACTGCTTTGCCCAATGAAAGAGGTGATTACTCATTGGAGTTTTACAAATTTTGAGGTGTTACAGATAACATTGGAAGTTTAGGAATTGATTATTTCTTGAGAGTAATTGTTGACATTCTAACAACATCAGCTTCACCATTGCTATTATTTTGGTGATGGTGGGAAGTAAAAGAAAATTTTTATTATCTCTATAAGTGGGTTTATTCTGGGTCATATGATTTTTTTTTTCAGAGAAAAACCTCTGCCACTTGCAATGCTTCCCAGCCCAAGAAAATACGTTATTTACATAAATTATATAAATCTGCAGGCAAGTAATATTTCACCAGCATTTTTTACTTCAGTGCTTACTAAATGGACGATTACCTGACAGTGTCCAATGAGCATAACTGTATATTTCCCCATTTTAACATTGAGAAAATTAAAATTTTTCCACTCATTTGTCCTTCTTAAACCTTTCACATTGGATGGCTGAACCCAGGTGAATTGTTGCAGACACATGGAACCAAATGTGTTAATACAAATTCTAAAACTTTTGTTTAAGGTTTTGTTTAATTTTAAAGGTATTAAATATCTTCCTCATAAATTATTACCAGTAATGCTGTCTACTTCAAAACAAAGCAGATAATTTTGTGTGTCTCTGATTTTTTGTAAATTGAAAGACAATATTTCTAAACCTCTCTTTTAATTTCACAGAGTAATAGGAATAATGCTATATTTGAAGCAGGCATTTTAAGTTGTTAAATAATAAGCAAGATGTAGTTATTACAAATTAAATTGAGGACAGTTGAAATATAAGTCAATAAAAGATGAAAGAATTTCCTAGTGATTAAATTAAAAGAGTAAGGGATTAAATTCATTCTAAGAACCAGTTAATGGTGTTGATTGTACAGGTCTCATTATTCCATGAATTTTTAATTTATTTGTAAATAAGGAAAGTGTAGAGCTTAATTAATTTTTACAAAATGTTTGATGACATTATTAGATGAAGTGTGGATCAATATTATTATCATTTTAATATTCAAATTGACTACAGCTTTTCTTAAATCTACTTTGTCTGGACATAACTTTTAAAATAACATTTATGCTAGCTTTTACAGGCTTGTCTGTGTTGGTGAGAAATAAACATGAATCACTATCAATATTTGCATATTAATCTAAGCAAAAATAATTTCATAACAAGATACATTATCCTGAACATGATTTATAAATATTTGTAAACTACTACATTCGCTACAAAAACAGACTAAAATATTCAAACTATGAATAATAGATTATAATTAATATTATTTTTCACTTTTCAAATTAATTCTGTAGGTATTCTGATATTTAATGTTAGCAAACCTTCTGAGTTTAGAAAGAGATACTGATCCCTTGATCAGTTTTGTTGACTTGATGTAGACCTAGATGTAACACGGGATAGGAATCTTAAGCAAATACCACTGTAAAATTGATTTTTGGTTAAGGAAATGGGACTTATATTTTAATGATTAATGTGGGAGGGCCTAGCCTAGCCTACTGAGGAATGGTAGTACCTGTTGGCCCTTTTCCTGGATTATATAAGAAAGCATGCTGACTAGACATGAGGAATTAGCCAGAAAACAACACTCTTCCATGGCCTCTGCTTTGGGTCCCACCTCAATGTTCCCATCCATTGTGTTCCTGCCCTGACTTCCTTCAGTGATGAAGTATATACAAAGATGGAGAACTGTAAGAAGAAAGGAACACTTTCTCTCCAAGTTGCTTTTGGTTAGGGTGTTTTATCTCCATCACAGAATCCCTAACTGAGACAACTTGGTACAGTTTTGTGCCTAGCAAACATAAACTCGGGATTTGTCTTAGGAATCTGAACTAAGAAGTGGTTCTCATGTTTATACATACACATAGTCTTCCTGAACGCTGCTTCAGTGCTAAAGTCATAACATCATAAGCTTCTTCATAAATTTCCCCTACAGAATATGGTGCCTATTGCAGTGAGAATTTCACATCATCTTAAAATTAATGACAGGAGTATGATGATGTGTCTATGAGTGTGCTTTTTGCACTCATGTATCTATATTCTTTTTGTCTATGAACAAAATTAAGTCTCACATTTAATATCTCACAAGTTTTGAAGTTATATTTATTACTATTTTAAACATGGAGATTTTGCAAACACAAGAAAAGTAACAAAGATAAACTCAATGGGTAAGCTGGAGTGAGATTAAATGTTGAACTTTATTCATGATCCTTGATTGATTGTACTTTGTTTTCATATTATACTTTGGAATGTAAACTGGAGAGCACAGAAGTCATTTTCCTTGAGTCACATCAAGTTCATCTTGTGAAAAGGGTAGAAAAAATTTTTTTTTCACTAAGGAAAAAGTGAGCCTGTCAACCTTTTTGTTGAACCAAAATCTTTTTGAGTTAGTGATTATGACTTGTGTTTAAGTCAGAACAAGGTAAAAAAAATCTCTAAATCTGATGATAGATAGAAAACCTTCATGTTCCATCTAAGTATCTCTTATTAAGAGATTCAAAATGGTGAGGGAAGAGGGCTACCTAAGGAGCTAGGGAAGTGCACTTCCTCAAAGGTACCATGACTAATGTAAACAGCATAGTAAAGATGTCACTCAAAAATTCTGATACTTTTAATGTTTATGTCTCTCTATAGTATGCGGGGCTATAGCTCAAGCATGTTTGGGCGTGGGTTCTATTGGGCTGAGTTGTGGTTTCCATGTGTTTGTCACCTCAGGCAGCTGGAACTGCGGCTAGGGGAGCAGAAATGCGGAAATTTGATTGAGTTCAATCCACACGTGTCAAGTGGATGCTGGGCTATGAGAAGCCACCGAGCTCTGCCTGGGCGTGGAGAGGTCTCAGCTTAAAGTCCCACATGGGCAGAGTTCCTGGGTTGGGGGTCTCCGGGCCTAAGTGGCAGGATGGAGACCAGCTGGTCTCTGTCCTTGAACTTGACACTGGGAGCTGCAGAAGAACTGAGATTCAGGGGCATACGGTCTGGACCAGCCTGGAGCTGAAAGGATGAGAGAGAGAGGCTCTGGCAGCACCCAGTCTCTTGGGCCCTGTGACTCTCTTGGCTGAGTCATGGCTGGCTCAGCTAGCTTGCTTGAGTTGGCAGACATTCATGGCTGGAACACAGAGAGGTCCTCCATGGGAGATTAGACAACGGCTATATAGTCAAAGACCCCTCCATGGTTCTCCAAAGCAGGCCCCAAAGACACAAGGAAGTCCATGGTTTAAAAAGGTTTATTGTCATGGCAGAAAGTGGATGCAGCTGTACCCCGTATTCTCAGGGCAGGCCTGAGGTTAAATACCATTTGTAAGGAGGAGGGTCTGGGAAGGAATGCTTAATTGGCTACGCCCTCTGGCCTTTAGATATCTCATTAATATGGAGATCTCTTGAGGCTCTGAGGTCTGTAGTCATGCCCTACATGTGCTACCTGTGCTATGTGACCTGAAGTCACAAACCTTTCTTTGAGAGGGCTGTGGATAAGTGAAAGGAACCAGGGCCCAGGAGCAAGGCCGAACACCTACTGTCCATTATGGTATTATCTGGGGTTCGAGGATTGTGCTCGACCAGGTACCCAGCTGCCTCTCACAGCCCACCGCCCCACAACAGTGTGGATTGCCTTATATACCATCTCTGCCTGTGTTGAAATAATTTTGATCATTATAAACATCAAATGTATAGCTTCTCTTTTTCCTTCATCAATGTTAGATGGTTAAAATATAAACTATATTCCGTGCCTGAAAGACTAGAGTTGTAAAGGTTATGTTTATAAGAATCCCTTCAATTATGAAAATATTCTTCACGTAATACAGACTTCTCCCTCTAAAAATATCATTATTGAGTATTTCTCATTATTTCAATGAGACAACTTCATAATGATAATTTGTTAATGATATAATTACACCTTGAAAATTCTTTCCTATCTGTGATCAGTAAATGATGCTTCTAAGAGATCACTTTAATAATTGGCTCCTTAGAGCTTGTGTTGGTATGGGAAGTCAGCCAGCTCATGAACACTCATTTTGGAAAGGACACAAGAAAGACTATCATTGGTGGCTACATAAATAGCCCAAGAATCAGTTTATATATTCCTACATGTTATTGATGTCTCTTAGAGATGTTCTAATTTTACCTTTACAACCCAGCATCATTTAACATTAAACATTAAAGAACAAAAATAAACTAAAAATATTAAAATAAAGCAACAATTGTATCTATTGAGGATATCAGACTTTAGGGTTGCTTGCTAGAAAACCTTAGACACTCTATGTTATAAGAATAATGGAAGCTTTTGCAACCATCCTTATTCATTACTTTGGTGAGCACACAGGTTTGTTGAAAAGAATAGTGTTGGGACTGGAGAGATGGCTTTATGGTTAAGAGCAGTGGTTGCTCCTCTAGAGGACCCAGGTTCAGTTCCTAGCACCCACATGGCAACTTATAACTGTTTGTAACTCCATTTCTAGGGGTTCTGATGCCAGTGCACATGAAATAAAGTTAAATAAATTATATATAAAGAATTGTATAAAAAAGATACAATTGCATTGTTCATGTCTGTCCATAACAAAGAGTCTTCTTTTATATGCATTCATAGCAGTGAAGCTGCCTCAGGTTGCTTTAGGATGACGAGAAATGATACTCCTAACCAAGTTCTTGTCCTTTTAGTTGGAAGAACGTCTGAAACCATACCACCACGAGCATTTGCTCTTTCAGAGATGGCTGCTATAATGCTAGCCAATGACTTATTTAAAATATATTTGTTGGCATGGCTTCTCCGAGGTGAAGTTTTTGTTATAAGCGAGACTGAATAGCTTAGATCAGTTTGAACACTGTTGAGAAATCTGATGCACTTAGAGCTAAAATTAATTAGGATTCTGTTCATGCCACTTTATCACGTTGACACAGGAACACTTCTTTAAAATACATCTGCAGATTCTGCTTTAGAATAAAATGAAGAGCTTCCTATTTGCTAAGAGTTACAGCATTCAAGTAGTGAGTCAGTGAGAGAAAAAGGCTAAAAGCAAAGAAGAGAAAAGATTCAGTGAGAATCCACTGGCAGGCTAGATAGAGCAAGGGAAATGGAGTTAATGGAGGCTTTTGAACCAGATGAGATGTTTCAGGATACAAGGAGGTCATATCAAAAAGGACAAGCAATGAACAGGTTCAAGGAGGCGGAAAGGTGGGATTAGAAGGTGAAAAAGGAAAACCATCCAGGCAGCCTCATGCTGGAGAGAGATGATGACAGGGAAGCCAGGGGGCAGCCATGATCAGTGTTCACCTGCCAGTCAATAATTTCTGTAAGGAAGCTTTCATAGAATCAACATGGATCAAATAACCAAAACCTGGCAATTCTATGATACACTCCTATTTGAAGAATATGTTCAATTTCTTTGTCAATGGAGACAAGTTTCTTATGATATTTTCTGTCAGAAACTTTGAGTCACAGTGATCATATTGCAAAATCATTAACAGGAACATGTGTGCAAACCTTGGAGGAAGAAAAAGAAGAACCTATAAAAATAATAATACATATTTGCCCTTTTTGTTTCTGGGGAAATTATTATTTTTTCAAAAAAAATTATTATAGGAAACTTCTAAATGGCAGAGTAAAAGAACCATAACTGCAGTTACTTAAAGGCCAATTTGATTTATAGTTTCGGGAGAAAAAAAAAGAAACCAGGAAGTAAAGAGCCAGCATTCAGAACATGGACCACCCTGACTTGAAAGCAAAACCTTAGCCCTTCAATCGTGCCTTGTGAGGCATTAAGCTACTCAAATCACTAACAGCTTAAGTTACTAGGATGTAAAATGAGGATGATAATGATCATCATTTATTCATTGAGAGAATGAAAAAAAAATTAATACCAACAAAGCACGAGGAAGTATTCTCCGTTCTTAGTAGCACTTGATTCCAGACATTAATAAACTTATAATTCAAACTACTGGTTCTGCATTGAAGTTTTCATTCTTATTAACAAAGTAAGGAACACATGTAGTGTGAGTAGAGATATGAGTATGAATATAACAGAAATGTGCTGTATGATTCAATATAAACTCTTATTCTCACTTTTATCCTAAAAAAGTGTGGGGCTCAGAGGAGTACTTACATACGTGTTTTCACGTCATGATTCAATGCATCATCTTTTCTTTTTGATGAGAACAAAACCCCCAAATCAGTCGTTCAAGTCATTCATTATCAGTTTTCAGTGTAATATTAAAGGCCACAGTTGCTAAGCAAGTTCTTGGTATGAGAATAGTCAATTTAAATAGCACAATATGGATAGGAGAGATAAAAGCGAGCACATTGCCACTGGCCATCTTAATTCATTCTTTCCTTTGAATTAAATCCTTGAGTCAGAAAGTAGAAGATGGAATGGTTGGAAAATTCTGTTATAATGTCAACCTGTTAAAGGGCCTGCATGGAGAATTCCTACCTGAAACTTCAGAAATCTTTATGGCCGCAACTCAAAACTCGTGAATAGAATCCTGATGAATATCTTACTTTTCCTTCAGCATGGTGGATCTTGATAAAATCCTACAGTCTGAATGTTTCTTCGGGCTTTTGAGCATCGCTACATGATCCCTCTCATGTCAAAGGGAGGGCTGTGTATATTAATCGTCTGATTTTCTGTAGCTGAAACTGATGTAGACTGCTAAACAATGCCACTACTCTGGGCTCTGGGTAAATAGCCACTCTGTGAGTATTGTTTAATTTTTAACTGCTTGGTTGTCATTGCCTTACGTCCATAATACCTAATGAAACGAGGAAATATGAAACCTTTGCATTTGTTATAGTGCTTTTGTAAATCTGCCATGGAGAATTTTTAAGCAATTGGTATGGTCTAGAGGAGACCCCAAGGGAAGTATGGAAAGGAAAACAAAACTATGAAATAAAAGACAAAGGAACTCATGCAAATAAAATGTTATAGTTATGAAGAAGCAACCAGAATCACGTAGCTATAAGGCTGACGGATTCCATTAAGAACAACACCAACAACCAGTGACTAAAGTCACAGGTCATTTTCAAGACGTGAGGGAAAGGAGCTTGGACTATTACCATGCTTCAAAAAAATCATATAGAATGCCTTATGATGTATGTACATTGTATACTAAAGTATTTTAAGTGAATAAATGGGAATGTATCTCTGCGGTCACATGCCCCTTTTTACTGGGAGTCAGTACTTATTGGATCACTGTTAGGCTTGCTAGTCCTTTCACCCCACAGATCTGAGTTGACTATAAACTATGGCCATGATGGCTCAGTCTTACTCTGTCACGAATTGAGTTTCTAAGCCAGACACGTCAGTGTTATGTACTGATGAAGTACAGGGTGATTAAGACCAAGAGGAACGTGTTAATTCAGCAGCAAATTAAAATAACATGAATACAATGGTAAATTATAATCCAAATTCTTGGGAATTCATTTGAAAGTGCCATAGTGCTATATTAGTTCATGATGACTAGTATTATTATAATTAATATTAAATGATAAAATCATGAATGACTTCTTGTTTCTAGTTCACATTTTCATGAAAGCATGAATTCTTGAAGGCACATGCTGGCTTTTGACTTTGGAGGGACGGGAGGGTTCAAAACCACGGACGAAAACAAATCCAAACCTTCTGTTTCTTTATAACTCAGCATTTTCCTTTTGAATTGCTTGGCTGGCTTCCTGTGTGTTTAGTCTAGGATGTTTTCCATTATATGCTATGATGTTCAAAAAGAACAGAGGTGAGTGTAATAATCTCCTAAAGTGAGTTCTAAGGTTTTGAATCCAAAATGTACACGAGGCAATAACATGTTTGCTTTAAGAGCTTTAAAACGTAAGTTCTGACCTCTGCGGGCCCACTAATGCCTGATAATTGAATGTAGACACTGAGGATTGGAAAAATAAGGTACTTGTGAGACAAGGATCATATTCAAACCTGCCCTTGTAATAGAGGAGCAGAGTTTACCTGAGATTGTATGTCCTGCCTCAAAGAACCTCAATAATCATAAGCAGTGGGAGATCCCTACTTTCCATAGTGAGGGCAGTACAAATCTTGCTGTAGGTCACATGGAACAGAAATAAGAAGCAAGGGTACTGAAGGGGTCCATATGGCAGTTGCCCTGGGAAATGGGTACCAACTCCCATCTTGAAGTTTAACGATAAGCTGTGATGTTTTTCTTGCTTACTGCATGTAGAATTTTTATCATATTTGCTTCAGTCAAGTTTGAATGGACTCTTTCAACTATGTCCATTGCTAACCTCGACAGTTTGTACATGCTATTTGCTGTGACATATTTCTTCTGAGGGTTATCTAAGGCAGAATGTGAGCCTTTAATTATACATAAAAGCAACGTGATGTCAAGGTTCTATTGGTTTAGATTTTAATTTTTGAGACATTGTCTCACAATGTAGCCCAGGACTAACCTCAACTCACAAAAATCCCATAGCCTCAGTCATCTGAACCCTGGGATTATATATGGAAGACACTTTCCCTGAGTAGTTTAAAATTACAACTGCCTTGGGTGACAATCATGAGAATATGGTAAGATTGTTATTTTCTAAACACTTTATGATCTAAGGAATGACTGCTGATGGAGGTACAGGAAAAATGGATATTTGAAATGGGATATAGTCTTGGTACATATCCTATGAGTACTCTTGTAATGAAACTAAGAATGAGGAATATTTAAACAATTACTGGATAATGCAGTGCTAGATGATTTAAAATTTGAAAGAATCTCTGCTCAGATAAAATGACTATTAAGTAATCTTGCATGCCCCACATGTGTGTTTCTCTTCTCTTCTCTTCTCTTCTCTTCTCTTCTCTTCTCTTCTCTTCTCTTCTCTTCTCTTCTCTTCTCTTCTCTATCTTGCAAGTGCATACACACACACACACACACACACACACACACACCACGGGGAGAGAAAGAGAGAGAGAGAGGGAGGGAGAGAGAGAGAAAGAGAGAGAGAGAGAGAGAGAGAGAGAGAGAGAGAGAGAGAGAGAGAGAGAGAATGAAACTTAGCAGAAGTGGGTAAACTGGTTGAGAGTGGTTGAGAGTAAAGAAGTGTGAATCCTATTCAGCTACTCTGAATGAAACAAAGTGGTATGTTTTTTTCTATGTTATAGTGAAAATGGTCTTTGCTCTTTTTGATCTCTGAAGTAGAAACTGACAGTGTACAATGATTTGTTTGTTTAATGACTATGATTTACCACTTTCCAATGAGTCATTTTTTACCGTGACATTTTTAGGTCAAGAGATGTGCTCCATCAGTTCAAATGTAGGTCACTGTCCTTTAGTGAACCTCTGTGACAGATCTTACACATTCAGCAACTTTAAACCTCAAGATATTAACAGCGGTTCCAGCCACAAGTCTCATATTCCATCCACAGCCTTTTGCTGAGTGTACTTTCTATTTCACTCCTTCCTGGAATCTCAAATGGTTCGGCTTTCATTTAAACCAGATGGATGAGCTTGTAGATGGGGTCAGTTTTTAGGCAAACTTCTTTTTTCCATTTACTTATTTCTGTTTTCTACTTTCAAAGACAATCAACATTTATACCACCTGACAATTCCATTGACTTGATTTCTTATAAATAATGATAATAATTAGATAATAATAATAATAATAATAATAATAATAATAATAATGCCTAGAATCCTGAAGTGCACCTTTTTGGTGCTACAGTGAGTAAGAAACATTTTTAAGTAAATTTTAAATTTTTCTTCAGTGTGTTTTTGGATGAAGTAATCATTATGATCTCTATATCATTCCTCCTGATGTTTTTGATGGTCTAAGGTCCTGTGTCTTTGCTAGGTTTTGCAGGATTTTTGACCTCCTCTGGAGTGTCCTCAGGTAATTGAGCCATACTCTTGAGCCATTAGCTTGACACTGTAGGTGGCTTTGCTTTTAAAAAGAGTAACATCGTGTTTCCCCTAGGTACAGTTACAAATTCATATTCTGCCTTTGCAGAACGCTGGGGGAAACATGTCTGAGCATCACTGTGCACAGATTGATGAGATAATTATGGTAATGACTTGCTGTGGTTGTAGTTGGTATAGCATAATCTTTCAAAAGAATTTGGCTAAAGTGAAGTAAATGCCACAGTTACTTGGCATGAAAGAGCATATCTTTACATTAATCATTAAAGGCAGACAATAAAAAAGAGGTTTATTTCTTTTCTATATTAAAAATGTTTCTGCATGTTGCAAATTATTCCAGAAACTGACTATGTGTATAATTTCACAAGGTGACAGTAAAATTGGGATACTCTTGAGTAATGATATCAAATGGGTAGATATTGTTTAAAATATTTGTTCATAGAGTATTAAAGTATTCAATGAAAAAATAGAGTAGTTTACACGTGACTGATTATCTGCAAATAAGTTTATGGTGGCTTCCCAAATAACAAATCTCTAGTTAGAACATTTAGAAAGCTAAAAATCCAGGACTAGGACAAAGGTCTAGGCAGTGGTCAAAAGGCACTGAAGAATGTAGATCTCAATAGAGATTACACATTCTTTCCAGAATGTTTGAGTATTCCATTATAAAACCAGGTTCTTTCTACCTAATACAATAATGTCAAAATAATATATTTCTCTATCTGTCTGCCTACCTATCTCTGTCTCTCTCTCTCCCTCTACTTCCCCCTTTCCACCTTCTCCTCCCTCCTCTTTCTCCCCTCCCACAAACAATTGGTGTCTCTTCTCAATCTTCCTTCCTTGTCTATCATAGTCTTTCTTTCTTCTCTCCCTGTATACTTCTTCTTTTTTCTCCTTTTTTCTTTCCCTTTCTTTGCTTGCCCTCCACCTCATTCCCTGTTCTTCACTCAGACTCCTACAGTCTTGAGCCAATTCTTGGGATTAGGAGGAACCTCAAACAATAATTATACATCACATGCAGATGAGAAATGAACTACAGCCAATATTATCATTTTACTCAAAATTCCATTGGCAAGAATATTGACATTCTAAATACATATCTTCAGTTCTTATGTACATTAATGTTTTTAATGTGCTATATCATTATTTTGTATTAATTACTCACAGGTTTTCTACTGTTTAGTCCTGCAAGATGCTACCTAAATCTTATGATATGCTATTAGATTTAGATATTCAATTATTTTATTCAGGTCTGCTTTTTCTTAAAATTTTTGTTACTGTGATTGCAACTAACAAATCATAGAAAATTTTTTGTGATAATGGTATGTCTACAGCAGAGGAAGTAATGAAATTCTATTTCAATTATCCATTTAATGTTTTCTTTAATAAATATTTAATACCCAGTGAGTGGCAGGCACTGTAATATGTATATATTATATGCTGTGAATATCAAAGAGTTAGTAAAGGACAAAAATAGTGCTTTTGTGAATTTTACCTTCAAGGCACAGCTAGAATTATAGCATGGTTAATATTAGATGATAGATAAGAGAATCATATAAAAGAAGGATGAATGGATGGCTGGATGGATAGAAAGAAGGTTCCATAATTTTGATAACTTGAACTTAGTTTGGAGAAGAGTAAAGGTGGGCCTCATATCAGGGAATATTGAGATTGGAGCCTCTCTCTCTATGATGATTAGAGAAGGTCACAATGACAGAGAGACTTGAGTCAGTGGTGCAGAAAGAAGAAATGAAAGTCAGGAAGAGATATAAAGGAAGAATATTTTAGGAAATAAGAACCAAAATCCTGAAAGCTAAGATGTGCTTAGCCTATTCTAAGATTATTATAGAGGATCAGTTTTATATAAGCTACAGGAATAAGAGAAGTACATGTTTGAAAGAAGAGGCTATATTAGCTGCCCAGTCCTGATTGCATCAAAGGACATGCTGAAAATTTGGTCATCCTTGGTTTCTTTCTTCTCTCTCTCTCTCTCTCTCTCTCTCTCTCTCTCTCTCTCTCTCTTCTTCTTCTTCTTCTTCTTCTTCTTCTTCTTCTTCTTCTTCTTCTTCTTCTTCTTCTTCTTCTTTCTTTCTTTCTTTTAAATTTTTGTTGATTCTTTTAGAGTCACATCATACATTCCTGTCTCACTCATCTCACTGTCTCCTTGCATCTGTCCCCTCTCCATCAAACAAAATAAAAAACATACAAACAAAATATATACAAGGCAAAACAAAGCATAGAAAGTAATGCATCCTGGAAACTATAGTGTGTCACAGGATGTCCTACACCTGCAAATGTTCATTGCAAGGAGCCATTCATTGGTCTGGTTCAAGGTCTCTGGCTTCTATGACACCCTCAGTATTAGATCCTCACTGGGACTCCTCCCAGTTATTCTGTTGTTGCCCTATGTCATGAAGATCCTGTGGTTTTTTATCAGTAGGACTAGCCCTTATGAAAGCTTCAACTTTTCATAGATGATGTAGATTTGGTGGTGGGCCAACTCAAAGCATGGGATCTAGGCTTGGGTGGTAGCTGAGTTCTTCAGCCTGCCAAATCTCCTGCATCAGCACCACCAAGGGGAGCTCTCCAGCCCTGTTTCAGCTAGAGCACTAATGCCACCTTCAGCAGGAGACAGGATCAGCTCTCTTGATTTCATGCATGATTTCTTTCTTTCTTTCTTTCTTTCTTTCTTTCTTTCTTTCTTTCTTTCTTTCTTTCTTTCTCTCTTCCTCTCTTTCTTACTTCCTTCCTTCCTTCCTTCCTTCTTTCTTTCTTTTCTTTTACTTCTTTCTTTCTTTCCATCCATTCATTGGTTATGAGGACACACAAAAAGTCCAGAACAAAATTACATAACCTATATTTAATGTATCTTCTGATTAATGTGGAACAAACTGAGAATTTGAAAAAAATACAATTCATCCCATTTAAAGAATACTGTAGTACATGCAGAAGATTATGGGAACATAATGAAAGATAAAGAGAGAAGAGAAGAATGTGGATACTAGATTCTTTCTGAAATTAAAACAATGGGATTTTCTGATACCCAGGGTTTGAGATGTGAGTGAGAAGAGTCAGAGGTGCAGCTCTACCTTCTAACTGTGGACATCCACCAGTAGGTAAGTAAGATAAACACAGTTTAAAATACAGGTAGAAAATTGGGAATTATAAGCTTAAGTGTGACTTTAAGTCATGAATCTGGATAAACATACATTGTGAGTGTCTTAACATAGAGACAGAACTAATGATTGTGTTCTGGGCCACTAATCAAAATGAAGGGGAAGTAACAGTTAACAGAAATTAACTTTATGACAGAATCATAGAAGACTGAAAGCAAACCATGAATAAATGTTGTCCAGCATAGCAAACAAAAATAGTATTGAGAGGAGGAAATGTCCACATATACAAATTTTTGTTTATAAAGAAAAATGAGAACTCTGGGTAACACAGATATGCAGAAACGTGTTATTATTAGCTTTTCCCAGAAAGATATTATGAGGCACCAGACATAGTGGAACTTTAATTCCAGTACTCATGAATTTAAAGTCAGTCTGGTCTATATAGAGAGTTGCAGACCAGCCAGGGATATAAGGGGAAATCTGCTCTCTCTACTTCAACATCATTGGGTATATCATTGACACTCCAGAGCAAACCCTAGTCACAGGAGTGGTTGACCTGCAAAACAAACTCCATATTTTATTTTGTTTTGGTTGGCAGGGGGCAGGGTGGTGTTTTATTTGTGTATTTTTTTCTTACTGGTATTTTATTTGTTTTAATTTTCATTGTTTGTTTTCATTTGGTTTTGCTTCATATAGTGGGGGGAGAGAGAAATACTGAGGAGATCATAAAATTGAGTGGGGAGATGCAAGATGGGCAGAACCTGGAAACATTTAGAGAGGGGAAGAACCTGATCAAAATATATTGTAATTATTGTAGATGAGTGGGTGAAAAGACTGTAGGAGCCAAAGTTGGCTAGTAACTACAGCAAAACTATTCTTTGTGGACACAGCAGAACTGCACATAAAAATGCACAGAAGTGCCAGCATGCAGAAAACTTGGACAAGTTCAAACCAGAGAAAATCTCAAACCTGGAGCGGGTAGTTAGGTATATAAACTCCACTTCTAGCTGAGAAGTTACTTAAGCAATCTATAGCTGTTGTGATAGTGAAGGCTATTTTTCTCAGTATGTGATTCCTGGTAGGTTGCTCACATTTTAGTTGAAGGCCACACATTTGAAAGTATATATACAGCACAGACTGTATTTGATAGGAAGAAATTGTCTTACATAGGTAAGAACACACCAACTGATTACACAATATCGAATGGTCACAACTGGAAATGTAGGTAAAACTAATACTTTATAGATAGAGCAAATTATATTTATGCATTTAAGATTATGTATGTATAAATATATAACTATGTAAGAATTAATAAAATACAGACAATCAATTCTAAAGAGAGATAGCAAGGAGAGATATGTGGGAGGTTTTGGGAAGATATAAAAGGAAGGGAAAATGATATAATTATATTCCAATCTCAGAAATATAAAAATGAAAAAAGAGAGGAAGTTTGGTGGGAAGGGAAGAGGGGTGGATCTGAGAGAAGTCTCAGAAAGGGCACAAACATAATCAAATTACATCTTACAAAATTCTTAAAGAACTAATAAAAATGAAGACTAAAAAGATCTGATATTAAAATAGATATTAAAAACTGAAGAGAACTTCAAGAGCCATCTATGTTAGGCGGGGCAGTGCTTCAAGGAAACTGAATTGATTGAAAAATTACTGGTGGGAAGTCCAAGACAGATTTTAATGATGGATAATAAATTGCTGTGAATGGAGGCAAAGGGTGACATAGTTGGGGAGGGGATTTGAAATACAAAAAAGGGGAGGCCCACCTCTGGATTTTGGATATATTTCGTGATGAGATACTTGTAGAGAAAAGATGTTGCTCATTCCTGGAATCTGAGACTGTTTGACCAATTTGCTAACCCCTGAGATACAAAGAAGATGAGGAAGACAAAAACAAAACATTTCAGCCTTACCATGTTTTAATGTTTTGTGAAATAGATGTCTCATTTAGTGTTGCTCATTCTGAAGTCTCATTCTCCACACCTTGAGTTAGCGTTGTTCTCTGTGTTCATCATTATAGGAGATGATAGCTCTGACAGAACTGCTAGCAAATCTCCTGTCTTTCTTTTTCTCTTATCTCAACCTTGCATCCTGCTGCTCACAGCCATCAAAAATAAAGTGACAAACTAGATCCTGAGATACATGTAACTGCAACAATTAATGATTGTATCAGTGACATGCAGACTTTTAGTCTACTAATATGAGGTATCGTGAACAAATCAATGTGTGTATGTTCAAAGAACAGATAAAAAGGGTCTAAGGACAATTGTTCAGGATTGGCCCAGACCCTTAGTTGAGGCTCAAATACATCTAGTATTGAAGGACCTAATTTGACTCTTGGCTGTGTTGAAGGAGCTCTACACAGTATAGGCTTTCTGGAGCTAGAAAGGGATTTGTGCCTGGCAGCTAGAAACAAGCCCTGAGCTTTCAGTAGCATGAAGCCATGTATCTCTTCCAAGGCTTGAGTCTTGCCAGTTTTCTCAGAGAGACACTTGGTTCCACCTTGGTTCTTTTGTACTTTCAAGAAAGCCTTATACACACAGATGTGAGCTGACATGCTTTAAAGTAAATGTTTTCCTCCAGCTTTGAAGATCCGGTAGCCTTCTTGCTTGCTCATTTTTCAAACTGTTTGAATCCATGCAAAATTCTTCTGCTAATTCTAATTGGGCACATGTGCCTATAGGTTTGATGCCTGGAACATAATAGATGCCCAACAAATACATGTGGTTTCCTGAACAGGATATTTCCTGGACAGGATGTTCTCATGAGGTGGATACTCTCAGTACAGAAGCATATTTCTTCTTACACACTTTTGTAGGAGAATCAAAAGTAAGTGAACTAAAAATTAAAATCAAGTAAACATAGGTGATTCTCTACTTGTACATGTAACATTTTCTAGGATACATATGCAGAGAACCCAACAATAGGTTTACAGAGTTACAGATTAGAAATTGAGAATTTTTAAACATACAAATACATAAACACAGGCACAACACAATTTTCTGTTGATTTCAAACCAGATCTCTCATTTAGGTATGACTCCATGTTTGAACTAGTATGCTCTATATTTTATTTAATTTTATTCTCCATTTTCATTCATATTTTACCTTTATTGGAAACATTGAGAAGCAGAACCTAAAGGTTTTCCCCTTAAAACATACCTAAGCATTGCTTTATGTAGACTACAGTTTGTTCATTAAAACAATTCTCTTTTTTTGTTTCTAACTCTTTAAAATTTTTAATTAGTTTTTTGGAGTATTTCATATATGAGACTTTATTTACATAATTTTACCTATTATCTCTCCTTTATTGTTACATACATTTTATATCCATTTCTCTATCATGTGTAAGTCTTCTTTTGTCTCCTGTCAAATTATCTCTTCTTTAATTATTGCTACAAATATTTTATATGTATATGACGTATATGTATATAATGTATATCTATATGTATATATAAATACAGCCTGCTGTATCCATTTATTTTAGTACTCCATATCTACCTCTAAATAAGAATAATATCTAACTGAACATTTCAAACCAGGAACTCCTGTATAAATGAACATATTGTGCTGCTGAGAGACACACAGAGGTGGGGGGCTGACAGCTCTACCACATGATATATTATTTTATATTTGCTCATAAGTTAATAAAATTCCAAATATACCCCAAAATTAGGCCTAAGGCATCAAGATCTAATGATCACAACTAATCTAAAGACAAAGCATCAAAGTTTGGGCTTTGTTTAGGAATACATTTGATATTTATAAAGGCAATTGTGAGATTGAGGCAGAGTGCTAATATGTGTTGCACACTCAATTAGGCAGCAGACAGTATACACCACACACACACACACACACACACACACACACACATATATACACACACACATCACACACAAATAATTTATTTCCTGCACTGATCTTGTATTATCTTATTGTGCATTTAGTTTTTCAAATGGTAAGAATGAGATTCAAATGCATGAGTTATTTGCCCTGGGTCATAAAGACAACCCCTGGTGAATCTGGGAGCCCAGTTCTCTGTTGGGGCACCAACTACTACAAGGTATTTTTGGTGATCTATAGCATAACCTGAAGGCAACACAAATTGGCTACAGGGGTTCTCATCTTCAGGCACTTTGATCCTTGGGATTTTGTCATGCTGTAGCAATTTCCTGGCAGGGAAGAACAATTAGGTTCCCGTGAAATACCCTGGCATCTGTCCATCCCTCATGAATGGAGCATGACATACCCCCCTCCACAGTCATCACAGAAGACACACTGGGTTAAGGCTAATATGTTCTTTTAATAGTTACTTCTGGAAGCCAACCAAGAGCAGCCATCATTTGAATTTGGCATGATTTCATTGATGCTTGTTGCTCATAATTTCATTATTCTCCAGATGTTAACATATTTTTCTGTGATACCAATTTTTCTTTTGCCAATTAACTCTGTCAGATTAGTGAGGCAGTTATCTTTTGGATTATTTATTTGCACATTGATTTGTCTAAAATGTAAACTCCCTGGGGAGATTGAATCTTCAATGGACCAAATATGGTGACTCTGGAAGTGTATGTAGTTATCAACACTGGTGCATTTAATGAATATGTAAAATGTGTATATATATATATATATATATACACACACATATATATACATATACATGTGTATATATATAATTTATAGAATGTAAGATACTAAACTTATATACAATTTATATACACATGTATATAACTTATATATGTATATAACATATAATATGAAATGTAATATAAATAATAATATAAACACACACATATATATTTTATATATATATAAAATTTGTATATATATATACATATATATATATATATATATATATAATTTGTAGAGTATAAGACCTTAAACCAGAATACCTAAATATAGTTTCTTTCTTTTTCTTTTAAAATAAAAGAAATAATAAAATATTAGTTTTATTCTTTTAAAATAAAGACAATAAGTCCTACACCACACAATTATTACTGCACTAAAAATCTTCTCACAAAGAATTCAGAACAAAGTCAAACTTTCAATGACTATATTTTCAATGACTTTATTTTTTAAAATTAATTTTTATTGGATATTTTTATTGGATATTTTATTTACATTTCAGATGTTATCCCCTTTCTCCATTTTCCCCACCCAGAAACCCCTATTCCATCTCCCCTTCTCCTGCTTCTACTAAATATATTTTCAATAACTAGAGAATAAACTTAGAAGTTAATTCTTATGTTTCCTCTAGGAAGTTTATGTAGTAAAAACTGAATGTCACAAGCCATTTATTCATATCAGGATCTAATAAAACCAATAATTTCTAAAATATGAATATCAGTGTACAAAGAAACTCTTACTAAAAATCTTCCTATTTTTTTCAATTAAAATAGTATTCTAAATAATCCTCTTTTATTATGTATTTCACCTCTCGGGTATGTGTGCATCATTAACTGTCAATTTGTTATCTTAATTTTAATCACTCCATATAAAATAGAATTAAAATTTGAAAGTCTTTTTTTTTTTTTTTTGCTAGACTTCTATATCTTTGGTGATTTAACATTGTGACTCCTGTTAGTCTATCTTTCTTCAGAAGTGCTGGTTAAGTAGACATCTTTTTTTGGGCTCCAGCAGGCCTATTGGTATGTGTGGTACATATTTGAAACTGCCCTTTTGCTGTCTGTCTGAGCAACTGAAGCCCATAGAACAGTGACATAAAATGTGTAACAAGTACTGTCCATCGCTGCTGTTGCCTGGGTTGGACAGTGACATCATGTGAAGCCCCTCTGTATTATGCAAATAGGAAACTCCTTTTCAATTCAAGCTCCAAGCTTAAAAGGGGGACTCTTCCTTGCCAAACAGGTTCAGCACTCCTCACTTATACAATTTGCATTAAGAAAAGACAGCTACTGGCATAGAGGACACTGATCCTGTAACCCACACAGTGTTATAAAGAACAGAGCACAGTGCATACTAACGGTTAATGTGGCTTACAAAAGAAAGCCACAGCCCTCAGCTGAATAAACTGTAAAGAAAAGATTTAGATATCACAAACCAAGAAGTGTTCTACCCAGTTACTGGGCTGGGACAAGGATCCAGAGCACATCTTTGGAAATACCCCTTTCTTGAAAAAAATTAGGGGGGCTACAAAGTCAATCAGTGAGCATCTATTTTGAGACTATTACTTATGGTATCAGATCTATCAAACCTGCTATATTAAATTTCTGAATGGCCAGCAAATGCCTATTTAATTCATAATGTGGACATTCTCTCTCTCTCTCTCTCTCTCTCTCTCTCTCTCTCTCTCTCTTTCTCTTTCTCTCTCCATTCTTATTGACATCTGCGTCTCTTTTATACCTTGAGCGTCCTTAGCTGTTTGAATTCACATTTTCTAAGTTGTAAACTCTGGTCTTCCAGAGAAAAAGGAAGTCATGTGGGTAGGGATTCCTGGTGCTGCCTTGAAGATGGCTGTTCTGTTTCTCATGCTCCGAGAAGGAGGCTAACATATGGATATATTGTGGGGCTGCCTGTGCCATCTCTTAAATTGCCAGACCACGTTGTAAGGTGCAGCAGATGGCCAGAGCAGCGGGACACGCCAAACGAAGCACTGCAGAGCCTTTCCGCAGGAGCCTGTTCTCATACCAGTAGCGGAGCTTGAGAATACACTGAAGGCCTTTCACTAAGACAAATGATCTGGTAGCTCTTCAGATGGTGCTATCAAAATTGTCATATAGGGTGGGTGATTTACCTCTTCTGTGCGCTGGCAAGTCAACATTGTGTGAGGGAAAGAAAAAAATCTTACTGGAAGTTTTCAACTGTTAACTTAAAAAAAAAAAAAAAAAGCCATGAGTTTGGGCAGAAAGTACTTCTCTGAATATTTTGTCCTTCTGCACAACAGAAAGAGTCTCCTTATTTTGTCTCCCTCTTAATATTCCTCTCTTGTGCTTCAGAACCCTCTGACTAGGAGTGTATGACAGAGTTCTTATATCATGATTAACCTTTAACCTTATTTTTCCTATGAGGTCTGTCTGTGCCTTCCCATAATGCTCTGCTCTTCCCGTTCAAAATAATTCCAGTCTACATATTTTTTAAGACACATCTCCCATTCTAACTCTTCCCAAAGCTGTTCCTTTATTCATGCCAGATTCATTCATTTGGTGTGCGAGCCCCTCTTTATAACAGATATTTGATTACTTTACTGTTTAACTTTTGAACATTATTCATTTTCTCATCATTTAGCACAAATCTTTGTAAAAGTAACAGATACTGTAAAAATTTTGAAATTCATTTTAGTGAATAAATGCGGTCTTACTGGGGTATGGCAATTGAAGGTGTACCAAGTAGAAAATAGAGACAGTACTCTCCTCCTGAAGACACAGGAGTTCCATTTAGATAGTCAGTGGTCATGAAAACAACAGCAAAGATGACAGTGACAAGGCCAAGAATTGCTTCCATAATTCCTTTCCCCACATTAATAAAACAAGGATAAAATATTTTCTTCTCCCTGGCTCTTTGCATCATGCTGGTCTGCAGAGTTTAGTGTACAGGATTTTCTCTGTTTACCAATGAGGGGTTGCTGGTGTTTCTCACTCTTAAGGCTTAACCCCACTGCTTTACCCAGGAGACTTCTTTTCACAGGAATTCCCTAAGCTAGCTCTTGATTTGTGTAGCATAGATTGGATTCAGAAATTTATTGTTAGTTGCCATAATAATGCTTCAGAAAGTCATTATTTTGTTTTGAATTAAATTTGAAATCCTTCCTTGGAATGAGCCCCAGCGCAGTTCAAGCCAATTGGCTTAATGTCTCTATCACCCAGTCATTCTACACAAGCCTTTTCCAAATTGTGCCATATTCTTGGAATGCTAGCTCCTACCAACTGCCAAGTTATCTCTCTTCTATCATCCAAATAGCTCATGCAATCCCACCTCTTCTACATAATCTTCCAAAACTATTTGGAAAAGGTCTAATAGCTTCTCTCTGTACCATCCAGTATAAGCGTTAGCCACTTAAGGCTCTCTCACTCCTCACTGCCCCGCTAGCCTCCTTATTCTTGAGGTAGACTTGATGCCACATACTTGGACTTACGTTCTTTGGCTACCTTTCCTTGTTGCCCTTGTATGCATTTTCTACACATTTAGATAATTTGACTATCTTTGACTGGTCCCACAGAAATAGAGCTGTGACCAAAACTCTCTCTTCAGTGTTGAGTACAATGTTATGCTAAAGTAGATAATTAATACATAAGGATATTTCAGAGATTTGATTTTTTTAATATACAAAAGAATATAGAACATATTTAATGTTTCAAAAATCCACAAGGACCCACTGGAGAAACTCTTTAGCCTTGAGCAAGGATGCCAGCTTCCATGCGGTTCTCATTTCTCCAATGGCTCAGCCTTAGCTGCTTTTGGTAGTAATTGCAGACAGAACAAAGAAAAGATTAGTAGGCACTCCCAGGGCTGAATGACAAGACCATGAAATGCCTTTCCCTGGGAGAAAGCTGTAACAAGAACAAGTAAGTTAGGGCACTCAGGTGCAGATGTCCTCCCTCTTTTAGAGAAGGCTGAAGGTAGCCATGATAGAACGAATTAGAATATGATCTTGGCCTTGACATGGACTTCGAACAGAGTGAGATCTCAATGTGCATTTGTCCAGTGAAAAAGGGAATCCTTCTCTTTAGCTCCACTACAAGAATGTTTGCTGGAGCAGAGACGGTGCTTCTTAGCTCATCTGTTTGAGGAAATAACAGGCTAGCAAAGTCTTCTGGGGACAGTTTTGAAAGGTCACAAAACAGTCCAGGAAACAAGATGTGTCTGTTTTTGATCCAGTAATGATCAAAAAAGACAAATACCATCCGTTGGACATCATTGCAGGGCAGGTATGAGATGAAAACACAGGGTCCTCTGTTAAAAATGGATTAAGAACTGTAAAAGAATAACAGCAGAGCACTGAACCATGAAAGAGACCCTTCTGAGCAGGGGTTCCCGAGTGACTAGCTAGTCACTTCCTGCCTTTGGAGATGACCTTAGCCTGCAGACATCAGTAGTATGGCTTTTTGTCAGGCCATCAAGTGCACAGGACTAATTTTAATCTGCACAAAATGCCATACTTCACGATACACCTTTGATTAACTAATATGCAGTTTGGTTGCAAACTCCATTTTCCAAGTTCATCTGTACCAGAAAGTGATATCTTTTGGAAAGAAGTCAATATATTCAATTTATCCTTCCTTGACATCAATATTAGTCATTTGAGGTTTTTAATTAATAAACATACTTTGACTTGTATGTAAACTGCTTGAACTCTCTGCCCACCCACTTGTTTCATTTGTAAAATGAAGACTATAAATTGCCTCATTTCTGTGCTAAGTTACTATTTACTGAGGTTATATATTTGAATATTATGAAGTATGGTAGCTTCTGCCTTTCATTTCTCCCCTCTTATCTCTCTGTTCAGCCATCAGTTTCCGAAACCGATTTAATGGCCATGCACACTAGTCTTTCATCTAATAGAAGATAAGTAGCCAAGAGAACAGCTGAGGAGCATCCCAGCCTGGCATTAAACACAAACTGATAATCCATGATGAAGCTGAGTCCTGCAGTGCAGACCTGTAATCCTAGCTATCCAGGAGACTGAAGTGGAAAAGTGTCACATGTTAACACCTACCTTGCTAACAGTGTGAGCTCAAGACCAGTCTCGAAAACATGTCTCCTACCTCACAAAGTAAAGAAAAACAAGCTGGTGGTTGGGATGTAGTGGAGGAAGTGGGGAGGAGGAGGAGGAAAGGAGAAGGAAGAGGGGAGAATAAGAGGAGGAGAAGAGAAGGAGGAAGAGGAGGAAAAATGGAAGAGAAGAGGAGGAGGTGGAAGAGGAGGAGGAGGAAGAGGAGGAAGAGGAGGAGGAAGAGGAGGACAAAGAGAAGGATGAAGAGGAGGAGGATGAGGAGGAGGAAGAGGAGGAGGAAGAGGAGGAAGAGGGATGAAGAGGAGGAAGAGGGATGAAGAGGAGGAGGAAGAGAAGGAAGAGGAAGAGGAGAAAGAGGAGAAGGAGAATGATGAAGAGGAGGACGAGGAGGAGGAAGAGAAGAGGAGAAGGAGGATGATGAAGAGGAGGAGGAGGAAGAGGAGGAAGAGGAGGAGGAAGTGGTATTAAGCATAGAGGTCAGTAATAAAGTGTTAGCCAAGGTTATATAGGATCTGAGTTCAATACTTAGAGCCAAAGGAGACAAACAAAACTTAACCCACTCCACAGAGGATGTAGCTTTCTCTTTTGACACTTGTTATCTATGATAGAATTTATTGAAAGAAGTTTATAGACCATTCAGCTGGGCAAGGAGATGGGGGAAGAAAACAAGAGCCTGAGATATTTGTTTCAGGTTGAGGAATGCATGACCATTAAATCAGTTTGAGAAATTATGGGATGAACAAAGAGATAAGAGGAAGGAAATAAAAGAAAGAGGCTAGCATACTTCAGAATAGTCAAATACACAAGCTCAGTAAATACTAATTAAGCAGAGAAGTGAGGTAGTTTACATTCCTCATTATCTGCACAACGAGCTTCTGTACTGTAACTTCAGACTACTAACAGCCTAGTCCACTGCCGGGAGAACCAGATGAAAGGATAGTAAAGAGTGGGAGAGGGATGAAGAGAGATAGAAATCAGATTCAGGACATACAAGCTGGATGCTGAGATGCTCAGATCTATTTGATCAACATGGGGGAAAACACTTTTGTCAAACTGCCTGCTTGGTTTAGAGGCTCTGCCATCCTCACCCATCATTTGCTTCACAGCATCGATGCTGTCTCTATGTTTTAGCCACTGTTACATGATCGGTGTCCAGTGCATTTTTCCATAATAGATTTATTTAAATGTGCTGAACTTTTAGGCAGTCATCTAACAGAAACTACTGTAGTCTCTTTTCTTTACTCGTAATCAAAGATGCACACCACACAAAGGATAACAATACTATGTGGCGGATTAGGGGAATTTGATGTCACAGCAAACAAAGCACGAGTAGCATTATACTTTACAAATAATGGCTTTTCTGCCTCATGGGCAAGGAGAAATAAGTTTTCCAACGCATAATAAATTTATTAGCCTTTCCGACCTCATCATTCCTACCTTAACTTCGATGCAGCATCAAAGACAAGAACATCTGTTTGACAGTAATATTTCCAATTCTGTGTTTTTTACCATTAGGAGCTGGCTGTCTCAAAGTTACTGCAGGAGCTCCACCTGGTGGGAATATGGTAGATTGCCTAATGTTTCATCCCGTACAGGGAAAGCCTCATAGTGGGAAGTTTTCACTACCAAAAGACTTATTGAAAGGGAAATGTGCTTTAAAAATAAATTTCAACTCATTGGTGTGATATATATATTTTAAGGTGCTTTATCATATAAATCAAGATTCTCTGAAGCTGGTAGTGTAAAACCATCACCTTTTACTTTTTTCTCATTTCTGTGATTAGAACAGTCTAATTTTCTCTTTGTTCCTGTTTATTCCAGCCAGATTTACTAACTCTTAACTCCTTCAAGATGTAACTCATCATATGGTCTCACCTTTCAACTTTACAGATCCAGTAAAGAAGAGTTTATTCTAAAGAAAGCATCAATAAAGGGGATAGTAGTTGACAGGGAAAGACCATACAATATTGCAGAATCCTGAGTAGATAAACACATGTCCCAGCTCCCCAAATTCTGAAGGGGCAAAGATCACATGAGCTACTGGGAGAGATCACACATTGGCTTTTGTGGACTTGCCCAGCCATTTCCAGATATGTTTTCTGAGGCAATCCAAAGAGAAAACCAGAGATGAATGGAAACCATTCAAATCCAAGGAGAAGGGCATTGACACACTGTGAAGGAGCCACCAGACAACATCAACTCCTGTCCCCAACCTGCTTCCTCTTCCATCATTCTGAGTATCTATTTGATGGAAATACATTTATAGATGAAGATCAAATGGTGAGAGGCTGTATTAAGAGACTAACAGTTTGGTACAATCAAATATTTCCATGATTGATTGATTGATTCTTTACTCTGCCTGTTAGTTGGACATCTCCCCATCCAGAGTTCTTCACTAATTCATCGAGGCTTTATTTAGTAAAAAGGTGTGCTCCCAGCTATAGTAATGATAGCTCTGCCTCAGATTCTCCTAGTAGCTGCCCATTATCATGTGTCACTTTTCACAGAGCAGAATGAAAGATTCAGTCTGAAAAATTAATGCTAATTAGCGTCTCTGGTGAGTCTCACCTTTCTGTTCTTGATGGGCACTTTGAGTCAGTGCTCTGTAGCTCACCAAAGAGAGCAGGTCAGTTGAAAGGTACACTGGCTAACGAAGCTGGGAGAAGTATCTGAAGTTTTTAAGTTCCAACTCAGAAACAAACAATATTATCTTCAGGTCTGTTCTGTGTACAGAGTGGCATCGGATTCCAACAGAGAAGGGAATGGGCCAAGTTTACAGGCTAGTGCAGAGATATGCAGAGACTTATATCCTGGGTATTTCAAGATTGGAAGAAAAGGAAGGTTTTATTACACCCATACAAGAAGTTAGGGACCCTTTCTTCCTTCTAAAGTTTAATAAGTAAGAAGAGTAGAGGCATTTTTTGCCTCTTTTTTTATCATCTGACCCTCTTATGTAAGACTGAGATGGTAAATGTAAACAGTGGTTACTGTGGTCCAGAATTAGATGTATCCAGAAGGAACTTGAGTATTCTTAACATAGGCATCCATGAGAAGCAATTTAGGTCTCTCATAGGTTAGAAACTAGGTAAAAAGTCAGAGAATTGTATTCAAGGAGTAACATGTGAAGGCCATGGAGATTATGTACGAATGCTCATATCCTCAAGCAACTCAGTACTTCATTAGTATTATAAACTAGGAAGGTGTCTTAGTTAAGGTTTTTATTGCTCCGAAGAAACACCATGACCCAAAAGCAAGTTGAAAATGAAAGGGTTTATTTGACTTACACTTCCATAGCACTGCTCATCATTGAAGGACATCAGGACAAGAACTCAGATAGGGCAGGAACCTGGAGGCAAGAGCTGTGATGTAGAGGCTATGGAAGGGTGCTGCTTACTGGCTTGCTCATCATGACTTGCTCAGCCCAGGACCACCAGCCCAGGGATAGAACCCCACACAATGGACTGTGCCCTCTCCAATCAATAACTAGGTTAAAAAAAAATACTCTACAGCTGGATCTGATGAAGGCATTTTTTTTTTCAATTAAAATTTCCTCCTTTCAGATAAGTCTAGTATGTGTGTGTCAAGTTCACTTAAGACTAGCCAGCACAATAGCTTCTCAAAGGTTTCTCCTTGAGCTTGGTGGTGGTGATAGAGATAACAGTAACCATTCAAAAAATCCTGCTGCCCAATTAAGAATCCACAGCTGCCGCATACTTAGCTGTGTGCACTCTGCTTTTCTTCTGGATGGATTACATAAGCCTAGGATTTCTACTAACGCCTGAGGGTGGAGAAAGGGCATTCTAAATTGACTGTTATTAGACTTCTTGTCAACCTTGGTGATGGTGACTTCACACTGGATTTAATCTATCTTAGAAAAATAAAACAAGTGACATTTCTTGCACTCCGAGTACCAGAGAGCAAGCTATACTTGTTACAAGTATAAATTTTCCATTGCTCTCATATAATAGTTATTTTTATGAGTGAGGGGTTATGTCCCAGTGTCAGAGAGATCATTTTATCTAGCACTTTTTATTTTTAGAACTTTTTTCTTAAAGGATAGTGTTTCTTACTATACTATTTTCTGGTCCACCTAAAAGAGAAAAAAATAGATTTTTTTTTTTTTTTACAATTGTTTTTGTAGAAACATAAGCTCTTTGGGGCATAGGGCTTGTGCACTGAATTGCAGCCCAGCATGAAATTTTACAGCTGAATTATGAACTCCTGCCAATAAAAGTTTACAGCCGAACAGCCTGGACTTTCTAGCTGTGAGAGCAAAGGTGGAAAAAAAATATACACGATACATCAGACACTGTTTCCTGGAAACTGAAAGTCACCACAGCACAATCTGAGAATAAAAGAATTACAATGTGAGAAGGAAATTAATTAGAAATACTTGTGAGATATGTCATTTATTACCCAGATCTCAGGCATAGTATTTACTTTATACAAATGTACACTCAGTGATTTGACATCTATTTCGATTTCATAATTAAATTAGGAAATTTGAAAATTCACAGGTTTTAAATGGAACTACTATTGACTTTAAATTATCCCTGGCAAGAGAGAAGGTAATAGGGTGAATAAATTAGGTTCATTCAATGCACTATGATTTTGGTATCATTAATTTCCCTCCCAAAGATAATTCTTTTCTGTTGAATACATTTATACCACAATTATGCAGACATTCAATATTCAAAAGACTTAAATAGTTACTGATTATTTTAGACACAAAGTGATGTGATATAATTGGTTATAAGCTCTTTTGGAGTAGGACAGTTGTTGACACATTCCCTAGATAACCAGTTAGAGGGCCATCAAATAAAATACATTTGACAGCAAGAGTTTTGTTTATCTCTATGTGTATGGTATGTGTATGTGTGTGAGTGTGTGAGCTGAAGTGTGTGTGTGTGCGTGTGTGTGTGTGTGTGTGTAATCACATGTATGTGAGCTAATGTGATTGTGTACATTTAAATGATGTGGTTGAAGTCATGAGTCTTCCTTGATTATGCTTTACCTTATTTACTGAGGTAGTCTCCTTTTTAATGGACTTAGAGCTTATGGATAATGTTAGCCTGGCTAGCTAATTTCTCCTAGAATTTCCTATATCTCTTATCTGCTCTTCATTTGAGTTCTCAGGTTCTGAACACCTACCCTCTTGTTTGTGTTCTAATCAATCTAACTGCCAAGCAATCTGTCCATCCCAAGTATATTTTATCATAACTAAAGAGCTATGTTTTTGTAGTTATTGAAAATCCCTTGAAATGTCATAACAAAGGTCCACGTGAATATAGCACAGGGTTTTCTTAGGAATCTGTAACCAGAGTTTTGCTTTATCCTGCCCATTCTCAGCTATTCCCTATGGGCTTTATTAAACCTGGTAGTGATGGCATAGGTTTATGGGTACCGCTAACACTGTGATATGTATGACGGCCATAATATAGGTACATGTTGCTTAATATCCAGAGCACATAGAAAAGTTATGACTTGTAAGAAAGGACAGGAAGAGCACAATGAGGGTGTGAACTACTCACTCTGTAACTAGTCACAGAGGGGTTTAGGGAGTTACCCAATAGTCATTTGCCATTGTCCTCTCCTGACCAGTGACTAGGACAGAACATTTTAGACTCTTATCATCTCAGCTGAGAGATGTTTAAGTCATCAAAGTGATGTTAGGAGGATTTAGATGAGATGCTACAGCACAGCATTTAGTAGACATTAAGTACAGAGAAATATATCAACAGATTTGGTTTTTTGTTGGATTTTTTTTTTTTTTTTTTACTTTATGAAATGCCAAGCATTTCTGTAAACCATAGCAACCAGGGTAATTCACTTCACAGAAAAAAATATTGGAAACAATAAATACCACCAATACATGATCTATTTTCTCTAAACTTGGTGCAGCCATACTAAGAAACTGATGTGTCTTCTCAGTCTCTCAGAGGGTGCTCATGTTCACATTCATGTCTTGAGTACTCACTTAGTGCCAGAAACTTGATGATTAAAGCACATCTCTGCTCTCCAGGTGCTCACAGTCCTTGGTGGAGAGAGACTAAGCAACTAAACAGAAATGCCTTCCTTAGAGGGAAAGGCAACACCAAGTAGTGGTGCAGAGAAAGGTAGCTCTTGCACAAGGGAGGACTGAAGAGTTCTTGGAGAGGATGGTATCTGTGAGGTGTCCTAGCCTTCAGCAGAAAGAAATACACAGGCAGAGGAAAGAGCAGTGGGTGTTTGGAAAGCTATGAAATGTAAGCATGGAAATCCCTAGAAGACACAAACAAAGGGATGGTCTAAAATGCACACAGTAGGGAAAGAGGAGGTTAAAATATTTCATTAAAGCCACGGACAATGGGTAAAATGCTTAGTTTTGCTCTTATGAAAAGGATTCTAATGATGTAAGTTGACTGATTAATGGGATGGGGTGATGAAACAGGAAGCTTCTCCACAGGAAGCATGCATTATCCATAATATTTCAAAATTTAATGCTCGGCACCGGCTTGCAGAGGCCATGGGTGCACACCTCTTATATCTTTAACTGCAGGGGACCAAGTGACCCTAGATACTGAAGTCTCAAGTACATCAAAGCATTTGCTCCAAGGACATGCAATTCCCAATGTCAATCCCTACCTGATAACCAAACAGGGCTAGGATAAGAAGGAAAAGCAGCTCCTAGGAGATAGAGATGCCACTGATGGGGAACTTGGCCTCAGAACTCCCAACAGCCTTCATTTACCTTCTGTAAGTTTCATGATGCCTCTGTTCTCTCCTCCACCCTGGGTTGAACTTGACTGTCTGACTGAAAACTCTTTCAGCTTCTCTGCTTTCTACCCAGTTTTTTTCCCCCTCATAGGAACTTGCCATAATATAGTCTGGCCACTCATTATCCTGTACTAGTATCTTCTCTCTGAGGAGCCTTGGACTTATATACTGATATTGGTATTTACTGAGCAAAAGCTACCTAAATTAATACATATTGGGAAAACTTAAGCTTCAGGTTAAGCCGTACTAACAACATTTTTTTTTTTTTTTATTCTAGCACTAAGCAAAATAAGACAGCTTAGAGTGAATGATGGAAAGAGTAAATGCCTGTAGACTTGGTCAACCCACTGTGCTTTCCTTTACAGTTCAAGTATTACCCATGCTGTTTTTAATGAATGTGACAAAAGAGCCTGTGAAGAGATGCATTTTTTGATCACTGAGGAGAGTGATTATAAATGTCCTCCTGTCCAGTGTAATTATAACCAGCAGTATAGTTGTTTAACTTTTGATAGTCAGTTAAAGGATGGGGAGGGAGACATAAAAATGACTCACAGGTTAATAATCTATTGTAGCACTAAACACACTTCAGCATCTACTTATAATGAACAAAGTTTTTTTTTCATGAATGGAATTTATTAAGCAGGCATTTTTGTATATCAAGTATATAGTTTTCTTGAATAAAGCAAGACCATAATAGATAATTTGTAATTTGTGGTTGTGATTTATTAATGGTATGTTAGAATTTCAATCTGGATACTGGTTAGTGGAAGGTGCCATCCAAAAGCAGTGCAGAACACAAGCTTTTGAAATAACATATTTGAAAGCATCTCAGGGATGGAAGTCACAGAGGAGAGAAAATTGAAAATACTAAAGTGCAAAGATAGTTGGAGGTATTGGGCAAGCATACTGTAGAGGCCTAAGCAATGTCAAAAAGCTGTAAAAACCATAAGGAGAAGCCAAAAACACATCCCAGTAGTTCAAATAATCTAAATTCCAAGGAAAACAGATCGATGCCATATATAAGAGAAAACAAAAATGGCCTACACATAGTCAGTGGCCAAATAGTGGCTTCTCAATTAGAATCTCAGAAGTAGAATGGCCTATCTCACTCCACTATCAAGCACCATGTCCACTGATGTCAGGCAAAAGCTCTTTAACCAACGTCAGCTTGTCCATCTCTTCCAATTAATGGACATTCTCCATTTCCTCTTCAAATGACCGTGCTTCTGCTAATACACATTTAATTGTGTCTTCTCACGTGAATTTCTGCACTTAGGTAGAAGATTTCAATGATCTTTTCTCATTATTTAATCCCTCTAAATTTCCTGGAGCTTAGTTCAAGTCATTGTGTTGTTTATTCACTTCTCTTTCTGAGAATAAAATTAGAGTCATCTTATATTTTCTTCCTACTTAGCCTTCTTCTTCATCTTCCCTCTTCTATCTGCCTGACTCCTTCTCTATGCCAAGGGCAGGCAAGTTCAGTGGATGACTTAAAGTCCAAATTCTGAGTTCATACATCACTATGCATATGCCTTTCAGCAAAATATTGTTTACTCTAGAAAATTATGATGATGTGAATTCATTGACACAAATATTTGAGGAAGATGATATTGGTCAGAATATTTCAAAAATGATACATTTGGTTTACTGCATAGTTACCATTTAGTGAACAAAACTAACAAGAGCAACAATGAAAACAACTGGTATTTTTCTTAGATTTCTGTTTCTATTCAATATTCAGACTCTATATTTAATGAAAATTTGTTTTGAAAGATGTCTCTATATAGTTTCCTATATTTTCATATTGTCCAACTGTCTTTTATCTTTTAATTACAATTTCACTGAAAAATACATCCTGTTTTAATATAGTCTCTCTGTTATTCTTGTGATAAACTTACCTGTTAGTCTTTACCAACATTTTTCAGTAATATAAATACCTGATGAATGAAATATTTCTACATTCCAGTCATGGTCTATATGGTCTGGAGAGTGATTTATGACAGCCATAATTCCAGTTTCAAATGACAAAGTTTATTAAGTTACTGGGCAAGCCTATTTTAGAAAGTCAGCTATATTTCCCAATAGTAAGGTTCAGTCAGAACAGAGTGTCCCCTTGAGTGAGGTGTCCAAGCAAAATTACAAATAATAGTACAAAGGTAACATCATCAGATTGAGGGCAAAAAAATCATCCAATAGAAACTGAATGAGGAAGCCTCCTTAAGGCAGCCTGTTGTAGTTGCTGATGGAGAACCCTGTGTAGAGCATTGTCCCCTCAGGTAAGGTGTCAAGTAAAAAAAACAAATGGCAGAAGACAGAAAAAATCTCATCATTTCAGGCCCTCACAATATCCAACAGAAATGTCCCGGGGAAACTAGTCAGCTGGAGTCTCTTTAGAGAGTCTCCTCATCTCCTTGCATTGGCTTCCTTGGTTTAACTTCCCATGGTCTAACTGTGTCTCACTTGACTTTCCTGAGATGAGCAATAGAAACAACTGCTGAGGATGGTTTTGCCTTCTGGATGTTCTTAAGGGCACAATGTTTTCATTCCCTCTTTCCTTTTCTGTACTTCTTAACTATCACAGAGTTAAAAGCGCCAACTCATCCCCAGACAAGGAGACTGGGACGGCACTTAACATAAGACTGCTTGTAGTTGAAATAGACATGTAGGTGTCACCAGGCTTCTCAATGACCTCAAACAGCGCAGGACAATGTTCCAATACAATCAACATTAAAAGTCACCTGTTTACTCTTAATCTAAAATTCCTCTTGGATCTTCCATGGGTGTCCTTCTGTGACTTAATAACCTCCTAATTGATGTCCATGCCTCAAGCCTTTAGCCACCATAGATATGGTGGCTAAACATACTTTATTTATTACTTTAATTCAATCAATATTTATTGAACCTTTTCTTCATTCAACAACCTTGAGAGGCATCTATAAACTGGACAAAGAAGGTTTCTATTTTGTGATCTCCTAGTCTTGTATGATTATTATTCAATCCAAACATTATAGCCACCTACTATTGTTTATTTTAGGGGCTGCTTTATTTATTTATTTGTTTGTTTGTTTGTTTATTTATTTGTATCAACTTGTTATGGGAGTGAGGATGGAGTTCTTTTTGTTTCTTTTATTCATCTTCCCAAACTGTTACTTTTCTTAAGGTATCATTTGCCTCTATGAGTCCTAAGCAGATAACTATTCCCTTATTCTGAGCTCATTTGATCCACCTGATCTTCTCACTCCCTTTCATGTATCTGTGCCTCTTCTCCAATTAGATCCCATACCAAACATGCCTTCCCTTCACATCTGAACTTTCCCATTTTATTTGTTAGTTTAAGTATCATTTCTGCAGTAACACTAGGAAATAATATGTGTTGTGCTAACCTTTCTGTTCTGTGCATGGCAGCCATATATATTAAAGAGGGGATGTTTAGATGATGCTCTAAATAAGGGGATGAAATGATTGAGCTAGTGACCTAGTGTGTCACTTTAAGCTAATACAATAGGACTGAGAATGATAGATACAGGGCTTCCTCTAGAGAGAGTTACTGAAGTGGGTGTAGTATTCCCTTAGTATAGACATAAGTGGGAAAAGATAATGTTGTTCCCCATCCACATGCCAAGTAAGATAAAATCTTAGAAAACATATAAGTGAGAGTCCTCATCAAACAAGGTACATGCACTCTCCCTGTAGTAGGACCATTGCTTAGCTAAGTTACTATTTTATTTTTCCCACTTGGAAGGATCCAGAGCAGAGCTCAAGGAGAAAACAATGGATCCCCTTGACTTTTCAGAAGCCTCAAGGACTCAGAAATTTTCAGAAGTTTTCCCGGAAATATTCAGAAGAGTTAGCTAGAACCTCTCACATGGACACATGTAGACCCTACATGAAAAATGTATCAGGACAAGACAAAGTAGACATAATACATAATGAAGCTGGTTTTTCTTTTCTTTCTTTCTTTCTTTCTTTCTTTTTTTTTTTTTTTTTTTTTTTTTTTTTTTTTTTTTTTTGGTTCTAAGAAGGACCTGTTGTTGTGAAAGACCACTAGTCTTGAAGTGGAACTACAGCTGAAAGAATCTCCTTGGGGTGCATCACACAATACAAGGACTAGAAGGAGTCACAGCAAGCCAGGAACAGAGGACACTGTCCAATGAAGAAAACAGCAGTGAAAAGTTAACTATTGCCTCCTTTCCCTCTAGTCTAGATAGAAGTTGTAGACAATGGGAAGAAAATGATGAAGAACACAGAGCAAAACAGAAAAAAAAAATCTCACCTGCAGAACCCAGTCTGATATAACCTGATACACACTCCCCATTCTCCCTTGAACCAGAGCTGAGAGAGGGAAGACAACTGAAACCAACCAAAAAAAAAAAATTAAACTTCGCTTTAAATCAGATATAATACTTCTTGCTTAAAACCTCCAAACATATTGCCAGAAAGACTAATGTTTTTTCAGGTATAGAGTAGAATGAATCAATAGAATAGTTCTTCAGTGCTAGGAATAAGCATAATTATATCACCTCCCACTCTATCCTGCCAAGTCCAGTTTTTCAGTAGGACATGCACAGATGTTACTAACTTACAATGTCATCTCATTTCTCCATCAGTATCAAGCATACAAAGGAGAAGACACACATGCTCTGTGGTTTCTTTTGAACATGTTCTACCCCAGGGTGCAGGGAAGCCCTTCTAGCCTTTCCTTCAGTGTTATTGAAGGTTCTTTCCCACAGTTTTTTTTTTTTAGTTAACCTCAGCTTTTCATTAGAGTTCTTTATCGTAAAAAGCATGTGGCTATCTTTCACGAATGTTATTCCCAGGTGGCACTTCACCATCTCCAAAGGAACTTGGCAATCTCCAATTATTCTTCAGAGGATATCTCCTTCCCTGAATGCCAACACTCCCTTGCTACAGTAGAGGGCATAAAAATCCATAGCTCCACAGTGGCTACTGTGTATTTTCTCAAAATAGCAATTTCATATCGAAGGCTTTGAGGAAAAAAAAAAACCAAAACCATATAAAGTAAGTTTAATAAAACATAACAAAACCACTACTAACACACCAAAATACTTGAGTTCCTAATCCTCTGAAGAATTTTGTTCTTTGACAAAATTCCAAAGGAGTTTCATTATACAACAAATCTACTTTATTGGGAGAAAAATGCCCCATTCCTTCTGACTTCTCTGTAAATGTGTCCCTTCCCTGGGAGGCAGGTGTATATAGTCTCAAGTACATTCCTTTCTTTCAAGCCCCATGCATCCTAGTGGATTGTTCCTCCCAAACGCCTTTGAGAAAGCTTTTGGCTTTCGCTTTCTCAGCCTCCACTTCTCTGTTGTATAGTCCCCTGTGGAGTTTTACACATTATACAGATTTTCTAATTTCCATTTTTAGTTTTCTAAATGATTCCCCAGGTGTTTATCCATACCCCTACCTGTTTCCTTTTACTTTTTATTACAGATTGCCTTAGATTTCCCCCCCCCCCAAAGAAAGTCTCAAATAAATCATTTCTTCTCACACTCCTTTAATTTTGAACAAAGTTGCTTAAGTGAACTCAAGCAATCCTTTTTCAATTCATCAGCTTGATTTAGAAACACAGACTCTAGAGTTTAGCTATGCATTCTTTTCAGCATTAGGTCAAAAACATCTGTAGGGTTCAATTTCTTTGTTCTTTATTTGAAAAGAAAAAAAAAAGTCATCATGGTATTTTATTTTTTGCTTTAATTCTTTGGATACATTTGCTATGTAGTCCATATTGGACCCAACTTTGTCATCTTATGCCTGAGCCAGGAGAGTTTAGACTAAAGGTGTATAATCATCAGGACTGGCCCAAGGCATTTTATTGTTTTAAGTTGGTTAGCATGTACTAACAAAGTAAACAGGAGGGTTTAGTCTGCTGTCCTCATCCCCAACTCTCCAAATCTCACTTTCTCTGTCACACATTTTACTATTTTCAAAGAAGGTTTGGACACTGCCCTTCAAACCCAGACCACCAGTAAATAACAAGATCAACCAACATAAGAAAAATGATACACAGATAAGGGTAGTGGTAATTTGGTACGTTTTTATTTTATATTTCTTGTTATCTTGGGAGGTGAACTTAAGTATATATTATAAAATATAAACCAACTATATTATATTTTTTAAAGGACAGGCTTCCTTCAATGTTATATCACCATTTTGCTTGGGCATTTAATAAGAGTAAGACTTGATTTTGTTTGTTCCTTTGTTTAAGACTATTTCATTCACTTTTGAATGCAAGCATGTTGGAAGGCGAGGTACCAAAGGAAAACAGGGAAGATATGTGAAGCCACACATAAAAGACCAATGCAGGGGTGCCCACAGAAGTAGACAGTTATGTTCTCTCTATTCCTTGGAAGGCCTTCATTGAAACACTAGTTAAAAATACTGGAGAGACAAAAAAAAAATAGTAATCTCCAGCTGTATGTATAAATGTGTAGGAGTTGGTTGAGGATGTCAGGTACAATGTCAATGAGAAAAAAAAATAAAGTATAGATTGTGGAAGTGTTTGAAATCAAAGAATTGACACATGATATGAACAGTTACCACAACTTCCCCCAAATGTCATAGAGTCTAGATACCAAGCAGAAGCTATAAACATAATATGTATTATTAACTTTTCTGTTGCTGTGATAAAACCAAAGGCAATGCATGGGAAGAGTTTATTTTGGCTTACGGTTCCAGAGGGGAGAGTCCATCATGCTATGGCAAAGGTATCTAAACAAACAGTAGGGATGTGGTAGGCAAGAAGCTAAGAGACATATCCTCAATGGTAAGGATGAAGCATAGAGGGCAAAGTGGGTGTAGGGTAAAACTATAAGCTCTTGAAGCTTGCCCTTAATGACATAACACTTCTCCCATAAAGCTCATATACCCTAAACCTCCCAAACAATGTCACCCACTAAGGAGCATGTGCAACTACTGAACCCTATGGAGGACATTTTTTCATAAGTCATTACAGAATGGATAAACATGACAAATCTAGATGTGTCACATCAATGAAGAAGCAAACATTCCCTTGCTCTGGGAGACAGAAAATATTAAATAAGCAAAAAGTCATTCATAACAAACTAATAATGGCTATGTGTTACATCAACTACTATGTTAAACTTGGTGGAGAGAACAAATAAATCAAAGTAAGAGTGATAGGGATTTGAGGAGATAGTAAGAGGTTTTGCAAGGATGGTCACCAGGGTGGTCTCTCAGCTTAGCAAACATTTAAGCAAGGATTAAGAAAGGAAATAATTAACTCTTCAGGAGACTAGAAGGAAACTTTTCTAGGCAAGTAAACATAGTGCTTCAGCTTAAGAGAGTGCGTAAATTTGGAATCATGAATAATCCTTGAAGAAATAAACAACTACATGCATTTGCCAGCGTATACACAACACACACACACACACACACACACACACACACACACATGAAAAAAAAAAACCCTAAAGTTTAACAAGTGTTTGGTACAATATGTTTCATTCTTCTTTCCTTTCTCCCTGTATTGCATCTTCAATCATTTTAAACCCTCTGGATTTTTCCACTAGTATTAAAACCAGTAGTTATGAAATTGTGTTGCAAAATTCATCCCTTAGTCTATCCCTCTTTCTATTCTAATTGTGCACATTACTTCATCTTTTCCTAGCTCTATTTATCAAAGCCTTATCTTCCTTCCATGCTCCTTCCCCCCTAGCCATCAGCCATTCACTTCATCTTCTTCCCATTCTCCTACCATTCAGTTACATTTTTACTTCTGAAAGTCACAGGTCAGTATGGTGTTTTAAAATCTAGTGGGAACTCCTGTTTTAAGTTGTTAGCCTGTCAGAATCAAGTCCTAACTTCCTGATCACTTTCGACTTTTGTATATAACAGCCACTCAGTTGCCTTCATCCTCTGAGTTCAATAAAGTGCTAGGTACACATAACCTTAATTCCTCCTCAACTTAAAACCTAGCAAATGACAAACACTTGGAACTTCTCTAGGTTATTGTGATGGTTTGTATATTCTCGGCCAGGGAGTGGCATTATTAGGAGGCATGGCCTTGTTAGAGTAGGTATGTCACTGTGGGTGTGGGCTTAAGACTCTGATCCTATCTGCTTGGAAGCCAGTCTTCCACTAGCAGCCTTCTGATGTAGATGTAGAACTCTCAACTCTGCCTGCATCATGACTGCCTAGATGCTACCACGCTCCCACTTTGATGGTAATGGGCTGAACCTCTGAATTTGTAAGCTAGTCCCAATTAAATGTTGTCCTTTATAAGATCTGACTTGGTCATGGTGTCTATTCACAGTAGTAAAACTGTAACAAAGACAGCTATTTTCACTTCAGTGGCATTGAATGTCCTCACCATGCTGCCAAATACATATATAATTCCTCCTTAGTTCTTTCTTTGAGTTACAGAGAAATTCATCAATGCCTTTTTTGACAACTCCTTCATCTTTCTTCACATTTCATAGAAATCCCAAGACAATTTAACTCGCCTGAATATCCACTGTGAATGACCCTACCTCTGAAACTATCTTTAATTTATTCTGTTCCAGGACTCTGTGTTTAAATAAAGGCTACCTCCTTGTGAATAGTTGCCAAAACAGAAATCAAGGAGTCATCTTGTAGACGGCACCTCTGTCTTTCATCACCTGGATTCCACACTTTGAAAATCTTCCTTGGCTATTTTTTCAGAACATCTGTTTCCCATCTGTCTACCCTACCCCACCTGCACAATTTCAGCGTTGGTCCAAGTCACTGTCATCTCTTTCCTGAAATATTGTAACCTCCCTTTTATTTGTCTTTCTATTTCTACACTTGGCCCCTTTCCATTCATTCTCCACGCAGTAACTCACTCAAGTTATATATTTACAATGCAAAATTGCTTATGCTCCTTTTGTGCCTAAACCCTTCAATTGCTTTTGAATTCAAAATCCTTAACAGGGTCTGGAGAACCTTAAACGAATTTAGGCTCATGAATCTTCCTAGCCTTTTCCTTAATTTTTTTTTTTTTTTTTTGTTAATAACAAAATTGAATTTGCTTGCTCTTATAAATGTGTACACTGACTCTCTTTCCATCTCCTGTCCTCCCTCCCTACCTTGCTTACTCCCTCTCTGCCATTTCCCTTCCTTTCTTCCTGCCCTCCATCCTTCCTTCCTCCTCATCTTTCTTTCTTTCTCACCCCTCCCTTTCTTTTTTCTCTTCTTTTTTTCTAATTGATTTAAGCACAAGGATCTTCTTTACACCCCCACTCTGTTTTCTCTGCCTTTAGTCCCTGCAGTACACACTCATTCTTCAGTTCCCTTGTGATAAGTAAAGACCGTGATAAATCTTAGTGGCCTAAAAGAAAACATTATATTTCTTCATGACAAATCACTCTATGTAGAACTCAGCCTGGTCATTCCTCTATTAGGTTGTAACAATCATTCACATCAACCTAGTTACCTGATCGGCCTATTTGTTTCTCATGTTAGAGCTTCCTCTTCATGCTTTTCTTTGGTATTTCTTCATGCCCTTCCTAAATTGGTCTCCATACAAAGACAGATCAGGTAGCTTCAGAAGGCAGTAGCACTAATTTCCAGAAATTTTGAAGTATTAGGATTAGAAGTGATATCTTTTTTTTTTTTCCTGGTACTGTCTTATTCAGGATTCCTATTCCTGCACAAACATCATGACCAAGAAGCAAGTTGGGTTGGGGAAAAAAACAATTTATTCAGCTTACATTTCCACATTGCTGTTCATCACCAAAGGAAATCAGGACAGGAACTCAAGCAGGTCAGGAAGCAGGAGCTGATGCAGAGGCCATGAAGGGATGGTATTTACAGGCTTACTTTTCCTGGCTTGCTCAGCTTGTTTTCTTATAGAACCCCGGACTACCAGCCCAGGGATGGCACCACCCACAATGGGCCCTCCAACTTTTGATCACTAATTGAGAAAATGCCTTACAGCTGGATCTCCTTGAGGAATTTCCTCAAGGGAAGATCCTTTCTCTGTGTTGATTCCAGGTTTTGTCAAGTTGACACACAAAACCAGCCAGTACAGGTAGGTACCATTAATGAAATATAGTTTAACAAGTGCATCAGCATATATACACTTTGAAACATGGTTACTGGAGCTACTAATAGACCAGTTTATGGAAAAATATTCTAACTTAAATTAGCACTATTTAAGAGGGGCATCACCTAACATGATGATACAGAAAAGAATAGCAATTAAGTTTGAATTTTTTTATCAACTTAATACAGTACTCATTTAGGGGCAGGGGGTATATGAGAAAATGTAACACTCATAATTTTTAGTCTTGAGAATTATGAATATGTTAATAGAGTAAATGAAACTTATTGTTTTATTTACCAACTTTATCACAAATCCTGTAATGTAAAAAATATGAATATTGTCCAGTCTATGTAATCACCAGAAGGTTACATCTATATAGAAAAGTTCATTTGATCATTTCAGAGATATAATTTAACTACGGCAGAAATAATCTTTACTCTCTGAAATATTTTCAACAGTAGCAATTGAAATTTCATGTCCACGCTGAAGGATAGGTGGTATCTGCTTCAAACAAACAGATCAGCTAAATTTAGTAGTGTCATTACTACTGTTGTTAAAATTGACATATTAACTTTTTTTATTGAATGGCATCTACAAACTAATCTAGACAACGAGAGTCACAATGGCAAAAACAAGCAAGTGGATACATCACTGTGATCTCAGTCTCCTGGAGAGAAAATTAAATATTTCCACGGAACATGAGGAATATTCATCTACTGTTAATCAAATTATCCATTCTGTGGCAAGTGGAGTTTGATGTTATTATGTGCCAGCTGCTGTGTGGGCCGTCAGGTCTTACTTACACAGATCAACAGGTCATGTGCTCATCTCTTAAATTGTAATTCTTCTACTATGCCCATTTTACAACTTAGCACATTTAAATAAATCCACAAGAATATCGTGGGACTAAGAATTTAGAGGGGGAGTCCCATGTATGGAAGCTTCTTTCTTAAGCTGAATAGTAGATGTGTTTGAAATCAGAATATATGAGTTTGCTTTGGTTATTTAAGTCTTTTTTTTTTTCATGGAACCTGTACATGGTTAAGAAGTGGCTGAAAAACATAGATGTTCCTTTGAGACTTATATTTGTTTCTTTCCCATAGCCAGTTTGGCTTCCTGAAGCATCATCGAGTGTGTTTGCCTTTCAGAACAATGGAGCATCACAAAAGAATGTTTGAAACAAATGTGTACCAAATACTGACTGTAGTAAATAATGTGTTTTCTCATCAGAGAAGTTCAAATACTGCAAAGTTGATATCCTGTTACCTGTTTGTGTGTTAAACTTGTCAGGTCGGGCAGTAGAGGACAGCTCAGTCAGTAAAATGTTTACTGTGCAGTTATGAGCACTGGAGTCAGGCACCTACCACTCCTGTAAAAGCTGACCATATGGTGGGTATGTTTGTAACATTAGCTCTGAGGGACAGAGGCACTTTATCTCTAGAGCTTAATGGCTAGCAAAAATAGCCAGCCAATGAACTCCAGGCTCAAAAGGAGATTGTGATTCCAGAGGAAAGGTGGAAAACAACTCAGAAAGACACCCTGGGTTGACCTAACTTCTAGCTTACACGAATTACATGTACATGAATGTGCTTACAAGTATATGTGTATCTCCTGAAAGGAACCAACAGACAGACATGTGCACACACACACACAGACACACACACACAGACACACACACACAGACACACACACACAGACACACACACATGCACGTGCGTGCATCCACTAAATATTTTAGAGTATTCTCTTATATGGAAGAAAATAACTATGATAGACTGTAGATTTCAATTAGTTTTTATTAATCAACTTGATTAAACACCTCATTAACTTCCTTCTCTTCTCATGTACTCATTTCAAAGGATTCGAAGTATATCATGAAAAAAAAAATATCAAGTATCATGGACAAGAACAAAATGACTAAGATGGAAATTCCCTTTTAGTCTGACATGTGGATGGAGTTACACCTCTAAATATCTACAGACATTATCTTTAATCAAACATTTTTATCTGCAAAATTGAGCTGGAAATTGCTAGTTAATGCTGAGTTAATAGCCCTGTCTTTTCCAACAGCTGAGAAAAAAAGATCTCATTTCAGAATAGAATTAACTAAGAAAATGACAATTCTTGGAATTTATGGCTCCTTTCCTAGTTTGTCTCCAAACTCATCTAAGCTCTTTCTGATCAGGCTGAGTAAAAGTAGTGAGCTCCGAAGTCAAGCTAACTTCATTTAAGGCAGTGCAAAGACCAAGAGGGGCTTATAAAAGGAGGGAAGAAACTTTTTGTCTTCTTTTTTATTCCTTTAATGATGGAAATCAGGTTTGTCTTTACCCTGTCCAGATATAATGCTTCTTTGTTGAGATGTCCTGGAGCATTATATTAAATTACTAACTCTTACAGAAAATAAATATTTACAAACATTTGGTTCTTTATTATTCTCTTTTAGGACTCACATTTTATTTTAACATTGCCTACTGTTTTAAGAAAAATGTCCTCAAAAGAGTACAGAGGGCTGGGTGGAGGTTCAGTGGATAAAGCCCTCACTGTACAAGTGTAGGGACCTGTGTTCAGGTGCACAGAACCTGTATAAACGTGATGCATAAGTCTGTCTGTAATCCCCAAGCTACTACTGTAACAGCAGAGGCAGGTAGGGAAATCTGTGAGGCCAGCTATCCAGACTTACAGAGTTGTGAATGAGAAATTCTGTTGCTAACAAGGTAGCAGATGAGGAGTGACAGGCAAGGTTTTCCTCTGATTGCCACACACATGTCATGATAGAAGTGCACCCAAAATTACAACCACACACACACATGCACACATATGTATCATGGGACTGAAGTATACCCAAAATTACAAACACACACACACACACACACACACACACACACACGGGAGTGAGAGAGACAAAGAGAGACAGAAACATAGAGACACACAGAGAAAGAGACTGAGAGACAGAGAGACAGAGCAGACAGGGAGACATACAAAGAGACAGAATGAGACAGAGACAGAGACACGGGGAGACAGAGAGACAGAGAGATATGGAGAGAGGGAATCAGACATGTCTGGACACATAAAATAACATTTACCTCATATGTCAATTTGTGTACTGAAAGCTTTTTAATTAAATCCAGAGTCAAGATAAGAAGGTAGACTGTAAACACACCTATATGTCATCATGTTTGTATAACACATTTAATGATTCATAGGCCAAACCCAGCTAAGCCTATTTCTTCTAGAGCATTAACTCAGCTGTTAGCCAAAAGATACTTAATTTTCCCCCTCTCTCCCTCAGTCATGTATATCTCTTGCCTTAGACCAAAAAATACGTCACATGCTAGACGTTCAGGCTCAAGGTTCTTCTCATCTAACCGACAGAGTTCTGTCCCTCTCGATTTTTGTTTTATGGTATATTATGTGTATAGAATCAGGATATAACACATGTGCTTTAGAAAGTTTACCCTGAACATCCCCTCATGAATCTATTTCTGGTCAATGTCATACCACAAAAATATGAAAGTTTGCCAAAATAAGTTTAAATTCTATTTTACCCTATAAGTATAAGTCCAGAAGTGCTAGCAATAACCTGTGAGGTCCTAAGAGAGAAGGAATTATGTTCATGTCTCTATGTTATATACGATGAGGCGGTGAACTCAACAGCAAGAGTGTTCTGAATTAGAACAACCAAGACTAGAGTCTGAACTAAGCCACTAAGCCGTCAGGTAGATGACTGCTTCTCTGAGAAATGTTTCCTCCCTTGTAAGATGGTGATGTTATGAACATCAGGGCTTAGAAATCACTTCCTGAAAGTCCTATGTGCTAAAGCTGACCTCCACACCAACTGTCCCATATAGTCTGACTAATATATTTTTCACTAATCCGTTAAGATTCTCCCTTGAGGGTGGGTGGGGAGTCACCAGTTCATTGCTCAGCTTTCCTCCCTCCCTCCCTCCTTCCCTTCCTTCCTCTTTCTCCCCTCCTCTGATTTGATTTCTCTTCTCTATCTTTCTCTCTCCTTCCTACCCTCTTTGTTTCTTTCACTTTTCACCTTTCTTTCTTTCTTTCTTTCTTTCTTTCTTTCTTTCTTTCTTTCTTTCTTTCTTTCTTTCTTTCTTTCCTTCTTTTCTTTCTTTTTTTCTTTCTTTCTTTCTTTCTTTCTTTCTTTCTTTCTTTCTTTCTTTTTTTCTCTCTTATATGATCCTTTATGTAGGTTGACAAACTACAGTTCATGGACCAATCCACAACTTCTGTTTATTCTGTAAACACACTTTCCTTAGGACACAGTCCCAGTCATATATGTATGTTCCATGCCTGCTGCTGCTTTGTAACCTCAGTGTCATGTAGCTATACCAATAACTGTAAGGCTGTTTAAGCTGCAAATATTCATCATCTTTCTCTTTGAAGAAAAGTCTTGTTGACCCAACTTTGGAGACCATATTTTACTTATCGGTGGTGCACTATTAGTGAGGTTATGTACACACCAATGCTCTTCTGATTAGAATATAATCTCTGCTTTAGTGTGGACCATTTCCTCACTGGTCTTTACTGACTCCTTATCTTTGTAGCACTGGGAGTGTTAAGACTGTTCTAAATACCTTGTGTAAGTGGAAGGAATCTGCACAGATGGATTAATGAATGAAACAAATATGGAACATTTACTTTAAAAATTGCCTTAACTCTGTGATAATAATCACAATTTAAGTGTGGCTTTTTTTTCTTATATCAACAGACTTCTGAGATACAAATCACTTTAGATGTCACAAGGTCAGATGTTGTAAAATTACATAATTGTATAATCAGTATTGTCTAACATAAGACTATAATCAGAAAGAGACCTTGTTCCGAATGAGAGCCTTTCCTGAAGTTCTTACTTTTTGCCTGTATAAAACATGTATAGGTTAAATAACCATTTGTCCCATAATAAAATACCTCAGTGACATATGGATAATATGAGTGCAAAGGTGAGGGGACTAATTATGAGAGAATTACCTATTTTTAATTCAATTACTTTTGGCATCACCTCTGCTACATTTCTGCTTTGTTGTCTGCAAATGCTCCCCCTCCCGTGCCTCTACTTTGCATAAACAATATATCAGAAAACGTTTTACAGCGAATGCCCGGCAGCTCCTGGCCTTGAAGAGCTTATTCGCCTAATTGCGCATCCCTTGTGGATTTTTCATAATACTTTACAGATCTAATTTAAATACTTTTACAAATTCATCAAATACATTCTCCGAGGCACATTTACTCAGCTTACTTTTGAAACTTCTAATGAATTCTCTCGATGTGTAATTTTATACTCAGCATCATGATTTGAATTAAATATTATTGAACAAGGTGTTCATTATTGGATGTGAATTATAATTAGAATGATAGGCAACCTTAACTATGATAATAGTTTTAGTCAATTTCCTGTGGGACTTCCAGTTTTCAATCCAGTACAAAGACCAATACTCTCTGCTCAAAGACTCTTATAAGGGTTACAAGTAAATTAAGCAATGTCAATGCCAGCTGCTTAAAAAGCTGGGTTTAGGAGATACACATTAGCTCTTAAAGGCAAACAGCAAGCTGCCTTGGTGCTGCAGATCAGTGTAAGATCCCTGACCTTGAATGTAATTTGGCTTTCTGAGATTGAAACATTGATGACCTATGCTTCCCATTAACCTTGTAAATGGTTGCTGGGCCTATTTATATCAAGTATGCTTCAAAATCTGAGCCACAAATATACTATTTCTTAAAATATATTTGTTTATTTAACAATACAAAGACATACCCAATATTCATCCAATGTTTCTTTTATTGTACTTTTCAAATAATGTGATAGAACTGTGGAATTTTTTTTCTTTTAAAATACTCTCAAGTGTAACCATTATTCCTAATAAGAGAACACATGATAAAATTTGTGAATAAATGACTGGACAATCTACTGTTATCAGATATCCTTGATATACTTTTATCCAGTGGACATTTCAATTAATGTGATATGAATCTCCCATCACAGAGTGGTTTTCAGTTCAAGGAGGCCAGGTTGTGGGAGGGAGGCTATAGCTATCTTTCTAAGTGTGTATTATCTTATTATATGTGACATATAATGGGTGTTCATTAAATGACCCTTATTCCATGGTGAATTATGGTCATGGTCAGTGAACATACTAATCCTTCTTCCTTTACTGTAACTCTGCATCTCCATTTATAATTTAATCATCCTGAATTCAATGAGTCTTTATCTGGACACCATTTCAAAGTAGGGACAACTTACCACAAAACTGAGCAGTAATGGAGAACCTAGGTCAATGTTATCTTATCATTTTAAAATCATTACTTCCATGGAATGATGGGGACACTTTAGGGATTCATTGACCTGGAGCGAAGCATGTTTATAACAGATTTTGTCACCATAGCTCTATAAAGCAAAGCTGAGTCAGCTAATTTCACATCATCTACTTCCCATAAGTTCACATATGTCTTATCAGTTCTATTCATTTTTATCATTCGCCTCCCTTTGCAGGACACATTGCTAGTCAATTGCGTTTTCATTTCTCCCCTCTATGCTCGGCCCGCTCTCATCCCAACATAAGATGAAGACTGAACTAGTCCTTCCACACTAACAGTATAAAAACACCCCTTTGTACAGGTCAGTGTGTTGTTAGCAAACCCAAGGCCTTAGTGTGTATGTGTGTGTGCATGCTGCTGTGTATGACAAGGAATAATAGTGTGTGGGCTGATCATTGAGAAGAATGATGGACTGGAAGAAGCATATCAGATGCCCATCCATTCTAATAAACTATTTGGAGCAACCGTCAAGGCAGTAATGGTTTATTTATGCAAGTCCTATCTGTAGCTCTATACACTCATTGTTTCTCATAACTGTTCATGTACATCAAGTAGTATAAAAATGGTTTCCCTTTAACAAATATCATATGAAACAATGTGTGTTTAGTTACTTTAAAACATGGAATCACTTGTTTGTCCTTCTATTGTGTGTATATTTATCTGTGCATGCACACTTGCGCCTGTCTATCAGTGTATATGTGAAACCTTGAGGGAATCAGTTTTCGTTTCTTCTTCACTGTACATATCAGGGGTTGAATTTAAGTGCTCAAGCTTAATAATGGGTGTTCTAACCTGGTAAGGCTACTCACCAGACACTGTTTACTTGTTTCTTCTTTTTTATTGTGTTTCTTTGTACTGAAGTAAGATAAGAGGCCAGTACTGCATGACTCGTGCTCATTTCTTTCGCCCTCAGATTTGGTGTCTTATAGGCTCTGCTATCATATACTGAGTTTTATGGTTTTCCAGGGGTGTCAAATAGTCATGTCCATTTTCTCTATTGCTTCTTGAATCTACTAACAGAGGGAAGTTTGGAAAAGTCTAACATCTGTTGCCTGGGTTACTAAAAACAAATAGCAATAATAATAAAATCTTAACAATTTTCTTGCCAGCAGGGTTATCAGGTATGCATTAGACAATACCTGTTACAGTCTTATAAAATTTACAGTAACACAGATAATTGATCTGAGGCCAACCCACAATGCATAGATGCCAGATGAATTTAATGCATACTTATTTTCTATATTTAGCTATAGTTACAGGATGAAAGTACTAGCTAAAAGTGAAGGCAGAGTCTTTAAGGCAGAGTTGTGAGCATGTAAGTGTAAATGATACAGCTATAAATATAGACCTTTATGTCCAAGAGTTAGAAGGTAAAGATGATATAGGGGATAAAACTCATCTCTCTGCTACAGACCACAAACTGGAGAAGATCTGCGCACAGAAAAACATCCCTAGGAGGTATTCTTTAAGGTGAGAAGGGACTCTCTACTCACAGCCTCTGGAAAGCAACAAGAAATACATTCATCTGTCTAGGCTCCAGATGGAAATTGAAACCTCAGTCATACACATATTGAAATCTACTTTATATATGATACAGAGGTTTTGGTGCTCAATATAAACATTTAATTTGAAATCATCATGCTTCTTCTTCTTCTTTTTTTTTAGATTAAGCAGTGCAATTCTGAAAGTATGACACTTGTACATGATCAGATATTGCTTAAGCCTGGTATGGCAGTACATGGCTGAGATCTAGCACCCATGAGGCAGACCTAGGTGATGGCTCATTCAAAGCTATCCTATATCGTACAGCAAATTTGAGCAAGAAATGATCTCAAGAAACAGTAGGCTTTGAGGGTAGTACACGGTAGAGCCCAAGTTTTAGAGAACCACAGGTTTGATCCCCAGAACCAGCTCTTCCTAAGTACATAAATAAATTATTTATAAAAATTATCTTAATCATAATGAGCAAATCTATACAAAATTAAGTTTCTCAATAAAGGACCAAAATGATAAGAACCCATATGAACAAGAAATGGCAGAATACTTTTTTAAATTCTAAAAACAAAAAACTAATAATAATAAATAATAATTTAAAATAATTGTATGTATAATAATATTTTTATTAATAGTAAATATTGAAGTGGATCAATTTCAAAATTGTATTATAAACTTGAAAAATATATTCACTTAAGTTTCCAAATAAAAGCATGAGTTTAATTTCTTATACAGTAGAATTTTGGAGAACATCATAGATTAGAAATTAACCAATATACCCACAAAATCTTCAACCTTTAATTTTTCCTGCCCTTAAGATTAGCAGCAATAAATTAGAAGTAGAGACTGAGGAACAACCAAATAATTACTGATACAACTCGAGACCTATCCCAAGAGTGAGAGCCAACCCCTGCCACTAATAATGATATTTTGATATGCTATCAATGCTTGGAGACAGGAACCTAGCATAACTGTATTCTGAGTGACTTCATCCAGCAGCAGATGAAAACAGATGCAGAGTCCTATAGACAAACATCAGGTGGAGCTTGGGGAATCTTGTAGAAGAGTCAGGGATAGAATTGAGTGAGACAGAGGGGGTCAAGCCACAAGAAGACCTACAAAGTCAAGTATCCTGGGTTCATAGGGGCTCACAGAGACTGAACCACCAATCAAAGAACATTTAGGGACTGGACCTAGGCCCCCACACTTTTGTAGCAGATGTGTAGCTTGGTCTTCATGTCGGTCTCCTAACAATTGAAGCATGGACTGTCTCTCACTCTGTTGTCTGCTATTGGGTCTCGTTCCCCAAACTGCCTGGTTAGAACTTAATGGGACAGGAGGTGTTTATTCCTGCTGAGACTAGATGTGACAGGGTAGGGCAGTACCCAAGGGGGTTCCCATTCTTTAAAGAGAAGTGGAGAGTGTTATGGGAGGAGTAATTTTTAATGTTAGAACTGCTAGGAGAGGAGGGAGTAGAGACTGTGATTGGGATGTAATGTGAATAAAAAAATAAATTATGAAAAGACAAAAAGTTAACTAATAATATTCAGAGCCTATTTTATTGTTCATTGAATATATCTTATTGCATATTGGTAGAATTGATGATAGAAAAGATTTATATGAAATGGAGTGGTTTATTAGACTAAATATTACAAAGTAGCTAATGAATATAGAATATAGAGTAAAGATTAAAATAGGTCCATTGAGGAATACAGTAGGCATGAGCATGTGATCAATATGAGCATGTGTGTAAGCATTTATGGCATTGCTTAAGAAGAACACAGTAAGGAAGTGCGGAGGGAGTGTGAAGGGCATGTGATGGTCAGCAGTGTAGACTGGCTATGAGCAGTGACTGAAGTAAATTTCTTTCCCAGGTTTACAGTGAGGTCATTCAGTTCCCTTTGCCCCCATGTTCATGCAAACATTCTTCCTTAGATTCAAGTTCATAAAGACGTCAGCTGGAACAACATTCAGTTCATATTCTCTATGTCTTCTTGACAGTGATCTTGCCTCTCATTCTCCCAATCATTCTCTACGGCTTCTATTGTCTCATATAAAGCATTCACACACACACACACACACACACACACACACACACACACACACACACATATGCATACACACGATTTAAGTATAAATAATCAATTTTGGAAACATTTTGTTTTTAATTTTTTAATAAACTTTTAAAATTCCATTAGTCCACAGTGAGCAGAGAATTAATTGGATACTAAGTTTAGAAAATCTTCTATTCTTCACCACTCAGACTTCTCAGTTTCCTTCAGTGCAATTCCTGTATTCATCTATTTTATCAGTACTGGCTTTGAAACCAAGTATTCAATAATTCATTAGAAATAATTTTACCAGGTACTTTATTGGGACATGTACTGAATGGTCATCCTATGAGCATATAATCTCTCATTTTCATATTCCTGACTGTGTAATTACCTTAAGACTTCCCCAATAAAAAAGCATTTGATGTATTTCCTCAAATCTCTTCAACAGTAATATTATATTCTCATTTTGCACCTGAGGCCTTTTTCCATTCAAGGGAAAATGTATATTTAAATCAGGCTTGGATATTTATTTTAAATTTCTCTTATATTCTCATGCCAAGTATCTAATACTGGATCAATAGCTTACCAGTATAATTACAAAGTATTCTTGGATTTTTTTTTTTCTGAAAAGAATTAATTCCATTGGGTCTATGATTTGCCTGAAAATATAGCAACCCCTTCTTATTGGTACTAAAATGTTTACTTACTTGATTAGGGAGAGTATTTACACAGAATAACAAAACTATAAGCTCCTTATTTAGTTAATCAAATATAAATAAGAACAACTGCAACACAACCTATTTTAACAACTTATAAATCAATATGGTTTCATGACTAAAGAGGAGCTGTCTGTAGCTTCGTGTTAGAGCAGTTCTCTGCCATTCAGAGGAGCCTTGGATTTGCTCTTTATAATAGCAAAAATCAACAACCAGAGCAGTAAAGCCAAGGTCTTTGTAGTAAAAATAGACTCCTTTCCTAGCAGTATTCTGGATGAATTTAGCAAGAATGTAAGCACTGAGTCAAACAGCAGAGGATATTGTGGTAAAATATAGCAAAAACAAACTAGATGAAGCTTTGGAAACAATTTTCAAAATTACAGTTCATAAAGACAGTCTGTAAAAATAACCAAGGGTCATACCTCTGGGGAAAAAAAAATATTTAGACAGTCTAGAAAGGAGCGACAAATACTTGTTTAGGACACCTTCCCAACATGACTTTTTTTTTTCACTAGTATTTGAGAATTATTGATTTAGCCCTCAAATCTGGACACATGTTAAATGATCTTTTAACGAATTACTAAAATGGGAACAAAAGTATCCCACTACTTTGTGAGGATTGTGACGCTAAAGAAAAGTCGAGTCCTATGTACATAGTTTCCTTCATTTCAGCCCTTGGGGAAAATAGAGAGGGAGAAGAGGAGGGAAGGTGGGAAAGAATGAAGGAGGTAGAAGAGAGAAAAAGAGACAGAGTTTCCACAGGAGACTTAAAGACTGAACTATATATATCTATATATAGAGAGGGCAGACAATCTACAGAACTTTAGCTTAAAAATTTTTGTAAAATGTAACCTATAACTGTTAGCCTAAAAGTTAAAAATATAGCACCAAACACTGAATTACAATCACTTATTTCATCAAACAAAATTAAATCCTAGATAGTCTAATGATACCTGCCTCTTGAAATCAAATAACATTGTCTGTAATAGTATGAAATTCCCCATGATTTAAAGAGTGACAGAGCCATGGAGCCACTTGCTGAGAATATTGCAAGTAATTCTGCCTCTATTTCTGCCCAGGTGTCATTACAGTGTAATCAAAGAGGTATCGAGTTATTCTGTGCAAGTTGCTTTGCCTTGTTTTTTTTTTTTTTTTTTTTTTGAAATTTATCTTTTTGTTGTAAAGGATGATGAACATAATTCTGAGAATAATCTTACCACTACCAAGAGCCATGTTTTTATAGAAGAAAAGTCAAAATACAGAGGACAGCATCTTTCTGTATGTGAAGTTCTAAATAACAGCCTCTTTGGATGAGTCTCCCCAACTATAGGTATCCTGGATGCTTAGAAATGCCAGAGAACTCATATCCACTTATCAATATTGTCCCCAAAGCTCAGAATACCCACGATATAACTCACAAACCATATGCTGCCTAAGAAGAAGGAAGACCAAAATGTGGATGCTTCAATGCTACATAGAAGTGGGAACAAAATAATCACAGGAGGTAGAGGGAGAGACGGACCTGAGAAGGAGAGAGGAGGGGGAGGGAAAAAGAAGGGGCAGGAGCAGGTATTCGAAGGGACTGGAGAGAAGTACAGAGGATCAGGAAATTGAATAAAAATATGTAGCAGTGGGGGATGAGGAGCTGGGTTAGCCACTAGGAAGTCCCAGATGCCAGGGAAGTGAGAGGCTCCCGGGACATTAGCTGAAATATGCAACAAAGGGGATATAGAACCTGTAGGGACCACCTCCAGTAGATAGGCATGACCCCCAGTTGAGAGATAGGACCACCCACACATCTCAAAATTTTTAACCCAGAAATGTTCCTGTCCAAAAGAAAGACAAAGACAAAAATTGGAACAGAGACTGAGGAAAGCCTTTCAGAGATCGCCCTTCATCCCCTTTGCAGAGTCCAAACACAGATACTATTGCTAATGCCAAGAAGTGCTTGTTGACAGGAGACTGTTCCTTGAGAGGTTCTACCAGCACCTGACCAATACAAATGCAGATACTCAATGCCAACCATCAGACTTAGCCCAGGGAGCCCACTGGAAGAGTTAGGGGAAGGACTGAAGGAGCTGAAGGAGATTGCAACCCCATAGGAAGAACAATATCAACTAACCAGATCACCTAAGCTCCCAGAGACTAAACCACCAACCAAAGAGAATACCTGGAGGGATCCATGGCTCCAGATACACAGAGGATGCCATTGTCTGACATCAGTGGGAGGGGAGGCCCTTGGTCCTGTGGAGGTGTGATGCCCCAGAGTAGGGGATGCTAGAGTGGTAAGGCAGGAGTGAGTGAGTGGGTGGAGGAGCTCCCTCATAGAAGCAGGAATAAATGGATAAGCTAATGAACCTTGACAGAAAGTAGGATTAAAGTATATCATGGATGAACAGAAACCAAAAAATTTACTGCAGAGGGGGACCCTCCAAAGCCCTGTTGTATTAAGGCACAGTGGGTAAAATAAGATCACCACTAAGGTGCTTTTAGCTGCATGATGAAAAGAGACATATGACTGGATACAGAGTTAAGACAAACAGAAGCAATTTTATCTGTTGAAGTTAGAAATCATGTCATGAGTGAACTGACAATGTGAAGTCGATGTTTCTAGAAAGACCAAAGTTGGAAGGCAAATCCTGTATTTAAAACACTAGTGCTGCACAATGAATAACCTTGCTCCCCCATTCATATAATTGAAAAATGTTTTCCTTGACAAGGGCTCACAAGTAGTGATCAGACGATGAAAGTAAAGATGCCTGCCATGGTTTAACATCCCTAAGAGATGATCACAAATAGCTGTTTCCTTCTGATACTTGACAATCTAACCTTCACCGGGTAACTTGACTTTAGATTTCCCTCACTCCAGACTTATGAGAAACAAATATTTTTGTTTAAAGCTACCCAGACAATGGAGATTCTGTTACAGTAGCCAAAACAGCCCAATAGGTAGAAAAGAGGATACTGGTTATGTGCCAGCTGTTCTATTAGGAGGATCGCCAATCCTCTCTTTTATTGTAAAACTCTTCAAATGTAGTTATTTTCCCTACCATTTTGCATTTAAGTAATTTTGTCTCGGGTGACAGGAATTTAAGAAATTATCTGGATACTCTGAATGGACAACAGTCCAAGGCAAAATGGTAAGGAAAATAACTACATTTGTTTTTCCAGAAAGCCATACTTCTACTATGCTTCCTGTAGTGTGTTGTCCACAGAGGATTCAAAGTTAAGAGACTAGTAGCTCTAAGAATGGCCCAGAGATCTGTTGTTATTATTATTTGGTATGTTATGCATGTTAATGTATAGTTACATGAGTATAGATGTCAATGTGTAGTGACATGTGTATGCATGTTAATGTGCAGTTATATGTGTATTCATGTTAATGTGTAGTTACATGTGTATGGATGTTAATGTGTAGTGACATATGTATGCATATTAATGTGTAGTTATATATGTATTCATGCTAATGTGTAGTTACATGTGTATGAATGTTAATGTGTATGTTAATGTGTATGCACATGAGTTTGGACACTAGAGGTTCATGTCCATTTATATCTGGTATATTGGGAAATGGCCTCCCACTAACTCCAGCCTTTATGGATATTACCAGGGGTCTCCCATGCACTTAGCTGCTGTATGGGTTTTGGAGATGAGAACTCTGGACTTCCCATTTAGTTCTGTGTGTGCATATTCCTGGGAACAATGATTTTTTTTTATTTACAAATAATCCACTGTTAATTTTGTGGTGAATTACCAGGAAATAAACATAGAGTCTCTAAGTTTATAAAAAAGAAGTAACCAAAAGTCAAAAAAAATATTTGTGTTGTATATTGTTTTTTAATTTAAATAATTATTTTTATCATTATATTTGTATTTGTTTAGTGTGTGTGTGTGTGTGTCTGTGTGTGTCTGTGTGTGTCTGTGTGTATCTGCACATGTATCCATAAAATTGTGCCATTGCCTGCCTGTGCAACTTGGCTCTCTCCAATCATGTGAGTCTTTGGGATTAAATTCAGATAGTCAGGCTTGGTGTCAAGTGGCTTTACTTGCTGACCAATCTTACAGGTTCATATAGACTAATAAAGGCCTATAGACTAATTAAGTGCCAGTAAGAGTCACTTAGTTATGTTTACAGCTCCTATATTTAGAATACATGAAAGGAAAAGAAGTTTAATTCTGTTTGCTTTTAAAGTAATTTCTTGTAAACATTCTATGCCATACACTGAAAATTTTGTCTCAAAAAGCTTTTTAGCATTTTTTTCTTTAGAGCAAGTGCACTTAGCCATGCTACCTTCTCTTTCAGCACTTCTGTGTTGTGCTGTAATATTTCCTTAACTCTAATAAGTTATCGGTGCCTTAGATAATTAAATCCACTCCCTCCTCACTAAATTGCTTTGCTTTGAGATTTTTTTCAGTGTTGTAGAAACGTCTGCTTTATGTCCTAATATGCACTTGCAATCTTTTTTCAAACACATAGTTATGGTAAAGAAATATTTTCATTATTGAAGCCCATGATTCAGGTATTAGCAGCAGTTCACATAGTTTTTCATGGTCCATGCCTGATAATCACATATAAGAGAGGTTAAGAATAAGCACTGTCAGAGATGTGGTAAAAATGTCCTCATCTGCTGCACCTAAAAATTTACCTTAGAGCAGTTACAACTGCTCAGAGAATGGTCAGGATAATCTTTGTCAATGAGAATGCCTACTGAGTTTTTGATACACTCCCTCATCTCTGGGGCTGCCTCTCCACCTAACAACCTGTTTATGTAGAGTAAAAAATTATAAAGACCATTTTATGAAATATATACAGGCTTTTTCTTTACCCTAGACCTGAGCAAAAGAATGCAAGTTCCAGAAAGTGGAACTGGATGTAAGATTTCAGGCCTTCACAGCCCCAGGACACATTCCGGGTGGAGGACATTATCCCTGAATCAGAGGACACTTGCTGGATTAACATTCCTCAAGCCTCAGGGAAGAAAACCCACCTGTGTGTGAGGAAGGCCCAAAGCAGGAAGACGCATTCCTGACCACAAAAAAGATGCAAGTCATCTAGGTGGGGCTGTGGCCAGAGCAAGTGAGAAATAGTTAATCTGAAATAGTTGGTAAATGACAGGGTAGGGCACAGTGATATGGTAAAACTACATTCTTGAGAAGAATGAGTGTGCAGAGTTATTTTCACATGCTTCTAAATCATTTAGGGTGGGTTCCTCTGAAATGTTCCACATACACTATGATATTCATTAAAGAGTATTTAAATGTAACAAAGTCTCTACTAGCATCAATAGATAAATATGGTCATACAACATACACAACAGGATAGTAAAAGTAAATAATGTAACAAAGGAAATCTACAAGAGAGTGTGTGATTAAGAAAGAAAATCTGAACACGTTTTAGAGCAACCATGTATTAAGAAAATTAAAAACACCGGGATCTGCAACATGGATGTGCACTTGAGAGAACATGAGAGACCTCTGGATATATGATCAGCAAACTGTTAATGGCGGACTGCTTCTGGACAGTGTGATCCATGGCAACAGTGGGGGGTGAGTTATTTCATCGGATAGATTGCCACTCTGTTTATTAATTCATTTCAATGGGCACACACTCCCGTGAATATGAGAATATAAAGATCTAGGTCTAAGGACAGCAAACTATGTCCATTAAAAATCCTGAATAATTTGAGAAATCACACGGGTAATGCACATGGTGCCTTCATATTTCTACAGTAAGACCACCAGTAGAGCCTGCATCCTTCAAAGTCACATGATTTTAGCCTTCAGTAAAGAAAACTAAGGCAATACCAAGAGCCAATGCCCACTCCTCCCTATATCAGAATAAGGAGCAATATAGAAGCAAAATGTCTACTTCACTGTACCTGTAAAGGAAAAGGATGGGTACCTGAGGGTTTGCTGTTTCTAATTTGTCCTGAAACAACAGTACAGTGTCTTTCTGCCCCTTTATTTTAGAAATAGGACAAAAACAAGCTTTTCAGAAAGAAGCACAGTGATACTATACACTGGATTTTCTTCATATCTGGAGGGACAAATCAAATCACTTTAGAGTGCTGCATCTTTCACAGAGTGTGTAAATCACTGTATCTAAAAATATTAAAGACTCTGCATCAACCTTGTAATGGTTGATTTCTCCTGTGAATTTTAATGTTGATTTATCTATATCAGAGAGCTTGCTTTATGCCATAATTTTATGTTGGTATATGCTGCTGTAAACATATTATTTGACAACAAATAAATTATGCCCCTATGTTTGCTACTGTCGATTGATTATCTCACTCTTGGTCCCTGACCATGAGTCGAAGGCTATTTATTAGCTTTAACTGATCAATTGACTTGTCGTTACGTAAAGGCTATGCCTTCCTAGCTGTTGTTTTTGAAGTCAAGTAATTATAACTTGACTTTGTAAGTGTACCTTTAGAAGTAAGGAAAGTACCCATTCCAAAAAAAAAAAAAAAAAAAAAAAAAAAAAAAAAAAAAAAAAAACTTTCAAGTTTTCAAAAGATGCAATTCAACATAATCACAGTAAGCAATTACACAACGCCTCTTTCCTGAATCTGAATAGATTATCGATAGTCACATTAGTGTGCTGGTAGCCTGGATTTATAAAGCACAGCTGATGTAGAAAATTTAACATGCATTCTCACACCAAAGAAACCATGGACAGTCTTTTTAAAAATAGGAACAGAAATAAATGCTGTGGCAATTTCAGTCTTCTTTCCCGTTTCAATCACTTTCTACATCATTAAGATTTTGAAGGTAGGGGGTATCATTGTCTCATGCTACAGGCTTTTAAAGATTTCTTTTATAGCAGAATCACACCTGGCAACTGCTGGGTGGCAGGATATGGCTTCAGGCTTTCTTCTCATCACTTTGGGTCTAATAGGACAACTAATAGGTCAGGGTGGGGGTGATGCTCTGAAATGTAATCTTTTAAAATTGCTTTAAGTACTTGTGACCCAAACCCATCAACCTTCCTATATCTCTACCAGAAATGCAAAATCGGGACTCTTCTGAGGCTTGGTCATACTGTGCCAGCGTAGTGCTTGAAGCGTGATGTGGCACAGCTAATGGATTTGAGATAATGAGAAAGATACCCTTTGTGGATGCTCAAATTTTGTAGATGAGCAAATCAGAGAAAAAGATAATTTGAAAAGCAAGTATGTATTTGTTTGTTTGTTTGCAGTGTGTATTTGTTTGCCTTATATTTGTACAAATTAAATCTAACTAATTCTAATTTAATTAGCTTATATAATAGCAGGAGCAAGAAAATTATTATTTTTGTCACTCTCTTCAGTTATCTCAATTTGTGAAGTAAATAGCTCTGGTTGAAATCCTTGAAATAAGCATAATTGTTTTGGCAAATGTGGATGTGAGATTCAAACATACATGTATATGATGGGTGATTTACATAATTATTCCTCATATTCTGTAGCAGAAATTAATATATACATTTGAAAGACAGGAAAATCGGTACAATGTTACAAAATACATAGGAAGGCTAAATTATTTTCATGGTAATTGTTTCATAAGCTCCTGAAAAAAAAACCATGGAAACAATGCACCCTCACCAGATCTATGGCTGTTCTTATGCCAAGGCATTATTTGGCTAAAGTTTCCCAATTCATTCATAGTAATCACATCATAGTAGTGGCATGGCAACTTCTTTTGATAACTAACAAACAACAGGAGTAATTAAAAAATGTAAGGGATAGAGCATTGGTTAAAATGTCAACTTGCACATAAATTTAGCTGTCTCTGCTGCTTTTCTATGACATGACAAGGTGATTAATAACTTCTAAGCTGAGAGATGTGGTCTTCTAGTGAATGCAATTTATAGACTGGAAAATGCCATGAGAAAATAAATATAGACCTCTAAATTATCCCATATACTTTATTTTAAAAATATAGGTGTGAACCTTGGTATTCCAAATTGAGCCTCTAGCCTAACATAAGCTTCTTAATTAGCTAAGTAGATTTGCAGTATTTCTTCTATTGGGAGGATTCCAGTTTTATGTCAGTTGGAACATTGCCTATATCTAAAATCATTTGGAAAAGCTGAGTTAGTCTAAAAATATTAATAGGTACTCTAATACTGCATGCATTATTAATACTGCCTAATGCTACGTGTGGTTTCTAATACATTTGGAATGAACTAATGAATATTCATAAAATGAATTGATACCAATAAACATGGATAGAAATCCTCTTAATGGAAGTGCCATCTATAAAATGAATGCTATGAACATCAAAATTAGAATAAATATATTTTTATCACAACTACATTAAAAAGCTCTTTTTTTTGTTAAAGACAAAGAACATGTTAGAAGCATATATGCTTAAAATAGTATCTAAAAGCTTAATGCAAATATGTACAATTGCTAAAGAATATCATTTCCAATAGGAACTTGGGTAACATATTTCATATTTTAATAATATCAATTTTATGATAAAATTATAAATAAAAAATTTAAGATTGTACACCAATACATCTAATTATTATGTTTCTAATATCTTAATATTTTTGTATTCCTCATAAATTCTTGCTCTTAAGCTAACTCCCTTACTTGGATAATTATACCCTATTCAATAGGGCTCTATACAAAGGAAATCAGCATGTACTGTATTTTTCAATGTTGTGCTTTTTTAAAATTCACACACCATAACCTAGGTTTAGTCTATTATTCATATAGGTATTTAATTGCAAACACTATGTACTTATATTGTAAGACTTTTAAAATATCACTGGATGCTACCAACTCTTCACATTATATTGAAATGGTTGAGATTTTATCTGGTATAACAGTTATAAGTTCAATATATCCCTATAACAAAGTGTAAGTTGGCTCAAGTACAAGGGGAGATATGAGGCCATGATAAGAGTGAACCATTTGCATTTGACACTGTGTTTGCATTTCAAGGTTACAGCTGTTCTTATAAAAGAAGGGGAAAACACACATTAATTCGTTTTATGTACTATCCTTTTTAAAAAAGAATTATTACATTTTAAAGAGGTTTGAAAATATTTGAATATATTCAGGTCAAATCATGTTGGAGAATGATGTCATGTAAGTTCTCTTTGAAAGATTAATAAAGCCAAGGACAAAGACCAGTGAAATAAGCCCAATGTGGGGCACATGCTTGTGCTCTGGAAGTAAAGGGAAGAAGATCTTCGCTCCAAGACAAGACAGTGCTATGCAGCAATACGGTTTTTGCAAAAAAAGAGAATAGCAGTGTAGTTTAGTTGAAGACGAAGATTTTCACATTTTTGGTTTTCATCCCCAATGTGACTCAAAACAAAATAAGTAACTTCTCAAAATCCACTTATATTACACGTTTAAGTATACTTGCATATTAAATAGTTGAAACGGTATCTAAAATTATATGTCTGTAAAAGAGTTTCTAAGCATATACAATAAGTTTCTAATTTGTTGAAACTCATTTCCTGTGTCATGAGACTGGCTTTCATTCATTCTCTGATGATTCCTCATCCTCCAATATCCTACAAATAGCTTAGACTTCTCCCTATCACACTGTTTATGGTTTGCAGCCTTATCTTCATGTATTAGCATGCATCCATGTAGCAGTCAACTCTGAGCTGCACCTTGAATGTCTGAGAGACTCGTGTAAACAAAAGCAACCCAAATTCACACATCTGATGTTCTAAAATCCATTATTTCCAATTTCAAAGAACTAGTTAACTATATTCACTAGAGGTAGGTTCTGCTTCCATTTTTATTAGTGGAAATAATACTAGTTTTCTCCAGTCTTACAACTACCTACTGTCTCTTTCCATTAAATATGATGTGTAATATACGTTCCATTGATATATATTGCCAGAAACATAGAATTAACTTTCTGTGTCATTGATCATAGTATGATACTCACATTGGTCTCTAAATAAGTATTGAATTTTACGTATTCAGTCAATTATCCCTTGAATAGTTTGCCTAATATTTTGTTTCTATTACATATTTTTCCAAAACAATAGCTGAATAACATTTTATCATGCTTTGGTACATTTTTGACAATCTAGCTATTAGTTAACAAAATGCCTGAAATGAATTGGAATACTATACTCAGGAGTAGAGAGAGAAGAGAGATGAAAAATATTTGAGTTGTTTGAAGTGGTGAAGGCAAAGGTCATGAATTAACCTTTGTTGGAAAATCCAGAAATACCATGCAGTCTGGAAACTTACACTGCCGATCCTAAGTCGTCCATTCTATTCCAACAATTGCCTGTTATTACTTGTTGACTAAATGAGACTCCAACTTTACAATTCATTAATATCCTGGAATCCTGTGGGTAAATCTGCAAGAAATTCCTTTATAATTCTAGAGTCACTTAATATTTTCCAATTGATTTCCATGCATTATTTCATTAAGTACATGCATATCAACAAATCAGGAAGATTTGCTGAGCCTAATTTTCAATTACCCAGCCAAATGTAAATAAGGAATCTAAAATTAGGCTTGAGTATGTGGTTCTGTGGTAGATCTGTGAATAGGACAAGCAGTATCTTGGCTTCTTTACCCAGTACTATACAAGTGCACAAAATCATGTGAAAATATGTACACTTGTATACATACACACACAAAGGCAGAGAAAGACAGAGCAAGGGACTCTTAGATATAAACCTACTATAAAATATGTCCTTATAATATCATTCTCATTTGACCAAATATATCTAGATCCTCATGGTGATCAATTAATTTTTTAAAGCCCAAGACTATTTTTTCAAGCCCAAGACTATGCATTTAGTTTATGGAGGTCCTATATAGAGATAAAGTAAGGCAAGACTTAATCGTAGGTTACCCATGTGTCCATTTTATGTGAAGGAGAGCCATAGAGGCCTAGAGAAAAGGCATCTATGAATTAAAAACTTCAGAAGACAGAAGGTGAGGTGACATTGTCTTCAAGGTTCTTTGTGCTTTGCTTACGAGAACAATGGGGATGCAACTTAGACGATGCAGGCTGAAAGAGACCCGTCTGTGTGTGTTTCTTTAAATGCAGACATAATAACTGGAGAACAGCACTGGGAATCTGGGACTCTAGTTTACAAACACCAGTTTACTGAAGCTGCTGCGCACTAATAACTAAGTTGGAAAATGAGTCAAACAGAAATGGAATGCTGAACAATTAAGATTCTCTCCCCATAAGCCCATCTCTATCATTTTATTAAAGGCTATTGGGAAAACCCTTACTGAATAACTAATTCTAAATTATATTCGATGAAAACAAATTAATGTAATAATTTTCTTTCTGAAATTAATTTAAATCTCTGTGGATGCTGCAACAAATTTAGTCTTTACTATGCATACAAAAGTTATGAAAAGCCTTATTGCATTCACTGCTTTAGGCAAAGATTCATGGTTTCACAGTCACTGGTAATGGCTATTATTTCAATTTAGGAAACATGCTTTAATCAATCATGTTTGCCTATTTAGTTTAAATATTTAAAATTATCTCTATTCTGTTAGATGGAATAGTATGCATAGTAGCTGAGGTGCTTTCAGATCCAATGTGTATGCTGGTTTCATATTTGTGTTCTGTACAAAGTTATAATGGTTATAACTATAATGGTTATACTTTTTTTTCCTAGAGATTAACCCTCACACATATCTTTTCTCTAACCATTCACTTGCCATTGAGTCCAAACCCAGGAACTCTATCTTCGTGTACTTTGGAGGGTTAAAGTATCGCTTTGCTTCAACCATTTAAGTACAAGATAAATCAGCATTTACAATGGGATATGTGATTCAGTAACTAAAGCCCTCTTTGCTTTACAAATGTTTGAGATTTGTATATTATCTAGCCTCTATTAATCAGAATAATGAATTTGTTAGGGCTTAAGAGTATATTCAAATAAAATGCATTTTCTGGAGTTTTAGAAAAGTATGTTTCTATTTCACCTGAAAGTAATAATAACATGTAAAAGCCCAGAGAGAGAGAAAAATATCAGTGCGAAGTCACAGATATTTGTGCATGAGGAAAAAAGATTCAGAACACAAATAGAATGCTAGAGAAGTGAAGGAAAGTGGAAGTCTGTTTTGCACACAGAGAAGGCCATCTCCCAGACAGCCATGTGCTCTGTACATAGATAACCAATATGGCACCTTACAGACACAGAAAGTGTCCTTGTGTAGTTAATGATATCAAGACTGACAACTGTACAATAGCACAAGCCCTTCTGTTCATTTTTCAATGTAGAGTCATCTATGGAGTTTCTTGATGAAAGTTGAGATGATTCCCCATTCCGGTTCAAGATCAAACCATGACCTTAATACTGTCCGGCTCATACCACCCTCTATCTCTTTTTAACATGGAAGCTCACTAGGGCTCTCATTAACTGAAGACCCTAAGCTAGAGCTCTATTCCTCCAAGCACAAGGGTTAAGAGAAACAGTTCCTGCCAGGAGATGACAAAAATGCAGCAGTGTGTTCTGTGTCGACAGGTTCTAATATCCACTATGCTGACAATGTGAAGTGTCCCGCAGAAATGCGATCCTCTCATGCTGACTATTTGTTCTTTTTGACGTTGGCATGATTGTATACAAGCTGAACAGAGGTGTAACATGAAGTCCAACACTGCTCATAATCTCCCTTTTTTCATTCCTTACTTTCTTTCTTCCTTCTTGTGTTTTTCTCTTAGATTCTAACACATGTAATCAATACCTTTAGCCTGTGAGAAATAAAGCCACCAAAAAAAAAAAAAAAAAAACTCACAATAAAAAAAACCTAAAACTAGAGAACTAGAACCATGACAGTAATCAATTTTTCTCATTGTATGCTGCTATTTAGTTTACAGCAGAGCATGTTGATCCACAAAGATATAATTTATAATACCCAGTACAGAACCAAAGCCTTGGTATAGGTGTCATATATGCAAAGCTATCTATTAAGTTTAAAAAATTAGGTCTAGTAAAAACTTCCAAAATAATTGTTATAGGTCTTAGCAACACAAGTATGTGACTATTTATCTTACTCAAAATGATTTATTATTTAATTTTGTTTATATGTGTACATATATGTGTGGCTACTCAGGGTGAAAAGGTGTCAGATGGCCTGCAGCTGAAGGCACAGATGGTTGTGGTACCCTTTTGTGTGCTGGGACTCAAACTCTGGTCCTCTGAAGGAGCAACCGGTGCTCTTTAGCACTGAGTCATCTTTCCACATCCCTAGTTTTCTTTACTTATATCTGATTTCCTTTTTGCTTTGTACTTGTTTGTAGATCTGAATTATCTAAATTATTGGGGATGGCATAATAGAGATTTAAAAGTATTGTCAAGTAAAACATTAATTCTTGTAGGAAAAAAAAATGAATCCTCAGCATTCAACTTGATTACCGAAATGGCCATGGGGCTACTTATGTATGAATGGTAACAGTATTTTAAGCATATGTGACGTTGTGTGAAAGTTATTTAGCTTAATTAAAAACTCGGAGAAGCTTGCACACCCTTTACTTCAAGGAAAATGTGAGAACATCTGTATAGTGATTGTCAGGATATTACATACTGCATTTGAGACAACTGTCATTTTATTTGAGAGAAACCTGTGACTGAACAATAGTAACATACTTTGTTCACTCAGCTTTTGAGGGCTTTCTGGCTTTTCCTGTAGATTGATGGTGTTATGATCTATTTTGTGAGCATATGTGCCCTTTTAATGAACATCTAGAAGATAATGATGGTTCTCATTGTAGAGTGCACTCTAGATATGTATTAGGTTTCAAGGTCTCCTGTGCACTTTACCTAAGGCTTTGACATTCCATGACTCTCTTTTACTTACATACACAGTTCTCTTAAATGATAAATAAAAATATGATTACACATGTTTTAATAAACTAAGTGTTTCTACAAGATAGTCATTTTTATTATAACTATTTGTCATTGTTTTTATGAAATTACAGGGGACTTTGAAAATGAAATACATACTGTGCTATGATTTTCTTCTTGTCATGAGAAAAGTTTGCCATAGTTAACAAAACAGTTCTCCAAAGTGAAAGAAGAGCTTCTGGTTTAAAAATACTTTCGAATCTTCATAATAATATAATTCAGTTTCTGCATGGCCTTCAGTTCCTCCTCCAAATTAGCACAGATTTGCTTAGTGACAGATCATTCCTGACTGTGCAGGTAACAGATGAAATGTTTTATCAGTGATACGGTGATATGCCATTGATGATGATTGAATCAATTGATATTATATCTAAAATCAATATTAAATGTATTTCTAACATGCTAGACAGTTTATTTATGTATTAAGGACAATTGCATTATATAAATTTTGTCCTCTGATTCAGGTTTTAAAAATGACAAAGTGACACAGTATAATGAAGGATTTTATGCTGAAACATTCTAGGTAACATCTCCAACCCATTTTCTGTCCACACCTTTTGAGACACTGCCTTTGTGTTTGCTACTGTGTCATTGCAGCTTTGACAGTGACACTGGGAAAGAATCAAGGTTGTCCCCTGTGCCATCAGGAAGCATCCTCACCAGGTTGCAAAAATCAGCCACAGTCACACAGTTAGCTCTTGCATGTGTCAGCAACGATGTCACAAGAAATCTGAATATGGCAAGGGGAAGTAGTCTATAAAGATAACATTTTTTTTTACTGTGTAAAATTTGCCTTGGGTGTAATGAAACTATAACTCTTAATACGAAAGCTGGGTTTCAAATTATTTATAGCCAAGAAGAAAAAAGAACATGGAAACAAACAAACAACAATAACAAAATACTGAATAGCTAAAATGAGAATCCCAGTTTAGTTTCCAGGCTCTCAGTCAGTTTAGTCTATGATGTAAATGGGTTATAAAGCAGGCATCCTGAGGAACATAGACCTTTCTTTTATAAGAGATACTGAAATACTAAAAGCTCTCAAGGCAACTGATGAGAATTAATATTTATGCTAAAAGTCAGTTTTAGATTTATTTCTCACTATGAAATGAATCAATTTATGAATCTGTATATCTCTGTAACGACTATGTGCTTATTTAGCCATAAAATCTATAAAGCACCCCCACAGGAGACAAGCAATTCCATGGCAATAATAACTATAGAAATTGCTAGAGATCGCTAACAAAGTAAAACTGCATTCTTATCCAGGTAAATGCTGTACCCATTCATCTGTGAACTACTGTTGCTAGCCTCTTTCAATTGTTTCCCAGTAAAAGCAGACAGATGCCCATGACTTAAACCCTTTGGTTTAACCACCACCCCACCTTGAATGCTTGTAATGCCTCTTTTGAGTTAATTTTGAAGTTATGACAAGGCATCGCTTCATCAACCGAAGCTAATATGTTTCGTGTATTTAACTTGGTCCTACAAAAGTCATGAAAAGACAGGTATAAATGACAGATCCATGCCAAAATTAATTCCAACCTGATACATATGAAATATGGATGGGAAACAAACTGATGATTTGAGTGCAAAGGCAAGGTGCTGAATCACTAAAGCATGTTTTAAAAACTGTCTGAGCGTCACAAATATACCATACAGAATAGGAGGAATTATGGCTTTAAAGGGATTTTCTCTTTTGTAGATCACTGCAGTTTTACTATGGTAGATGTTAGTTAACCATACAACTGAGACAAGCAGAAGACACTTATACATTTCTTGAAAATATATAAACAAAGGTTCCTAAACACACACACACACACACACACACACACACGCACGCACGCACGCACGCACGCGCCATTTTAATGATGACTCAAATTTTAGCATTAAGATATTCAAATTAGTAGTTTAAAATCCTGTCAGTTTGTCCTTTTGTTGTTTACAATGATTGCAACCTGATTTTTAATGAACTGTAGCCAAGTTAAACTTTGAGCATGTTCCCAGTCACTTTAGACATGACTCATGTTGAAGAGTGAAATTAATCAGTTAAATGCTATTAGATCTGATATAAAACAGCATCCACCTTTCATTAAGTGTCACCAAAGCTAAATAAATAAATAAGTAAATAAATAAATAAATAATCTTCCTCTCCTGTGTTTGCTCCCTGAGGCATCTTTCTGCCAGCAGAGATGTTACAGACTCAGCTCCACAGAGGGAAGTTTTATTGTCTCTTCTCAAGTTTTGTCAAGGATAGGCCTCTGGCTCAGAGAGCTTCATTGTGAAGATTTTTTTTTTTGAAACTTCTTAACAGAATTTTTTCATATAAACTGGATTTTGTTTTTGCTGATACTTGCCTGTCACAAACATAATACAAGATGTTCTTTTGTAGCTTGTATTTTCTGTGGAAAAGATAATCATTTCAAAGAAATAACTTTAGAGTTATTTCCTTTTCAATTGAATGTCCAATCCATTAGCTGAAAACTTAACAGTTTGTATCATATCAATATTTTGCTTGGAGTAGCATGCTAACACCCTCCCTTCTTTTCCACAGATGGTGAGGACTCATCCTTTAGTGGCAGCTTAATTAATTATGGACATATTTCATATGATTTATGATTTGGGTATTTCATCCTTTAGAATTCTGGGAAGTTTGGTTGCTCCCTCCATATTACCAAGGAAGTAATGGAAGCAAATCACTAGGCAACTTCATATAGCTAGTAGCTGCTGAAGCTGTCATTCAGCTGAAGGTCTGTTTATGTTACACCACTTACTCATAAGCTACTATGACATATAAAATATATAGAAGCAGTTGTGCAACCGAAGAAAACCTATAATAAAACATTAAAATGTTTAAATTGAAAATACGCTATATAAAAATTACTTGCTAAACAGCATAGTAATAAAGTACATGTTTTATATGACAGTTGACACTTTATAGAAATGGGAACCTACTACCTCGGGCCCCCAAAATGAAATCACTTTCTTACTGTGGGCCAATAATGAATAATTATAAAAAGTAAACCTAGGTCTTGCATGGACTGATTTATCTTCTCTGTATAGCATTACTATTATTAAGATATTGTCAGAAGTGCTGGAGACTAGACTCAGTGGTTAAGAGTGCTTGCAATCAGGTTCATTTCCCAGCACCTACATGGCAGCTCAAAACCATCCTTTATTTCAACTGCAGGAGATCCAATGCCATCTTTTGACTACCAATAGGCACCAGGTACACACTTGGCACATGCAAGTATGCACACCTGCAAGTAAATAATATCCATATGTATAAAATAATAAAACTAAATTAAAAAAGTCATATGCCAAATATGGTTCACTTATAATTAAAACAATAGATACTTCATAAAATGCAATTCAATTCCAGTAATTTTTTTCCTTCCTTTTCCTTTTAAAATTTACATAAGAACAAATTATGTGTGTATATATGATATGAATTAGATGAATGTAAATTTAAATATAGATTCTGATTGCAAGAGAGAACATGAAGCATATGTGTTTTTGAATCTGGCTCATTTTATTTTAACATAGTAAACTTAAAAATATTTAATCAGATATAGCCAGTAGGCTGAAGACATGTCCTTGCCACTGTGTCTCCTGATACTTATATCTTTCGATAACCTCCCCTGCACATATGAGCTAGACTTAGTCACTTATTTCTAGTGAAGGAGAGATGTCAGAATGGTGGAGGTGGTTGGATACTGTTTCTGAGATTTGGTAACACAGATCTATGGGTTTCATCTTGGGCTGTTGCATCTGTCCCTTTCATTCTATCTCAGAGTTGCCATGCTGGGGCCAGATGTTATGGTAAAACTCACAGGGCAAAAAAAGAAAAATTCAGTTGCTCATGGCCCAGATATGGCTGTTACCAATAAGCACACGTGTGAGCTTACATGTTTTCCTTATTCTACTCTACAGTACCTGCAGGCCTCGCCAGCCCTGGGAATAGCCGTTTGAGATTTCTGAACTAGCCTTGTATAGCAAACCTGAATTCAGATTCATAATCCACAAAACTATGGAGAACTCTTACAACTTTTATTTTTCATTGCCATAGTAGATACAATCTATAAAGCCATTGGTATACTCTCAGTATAATCGACAGGCAACCTGAGCATATGCAAGGAAATACAGTTGAAATTGCCTATATTTAAATGAAAAAATTTAAAATAGTTAAAGCAACATTATTTTTATGACAAAAATATTTGTACATATTTAAAATAGGCTACAAAATAAACTGTTCAAAGTTTAGCTCTAAGGAGTGAAGACGGCCCTCTAGGTGCATAAGCTTAATATGATGATCTGAGTTTAATATCTAGAACCCAGGGTGAAAGGGGAGAGTCAACTCTGAAGAGTTGCTGTATGTCTTTCAAAGGAACAGCATGGCAAACACACACACACACACACACACACACACACACACACACTGAAACACACTGACACAGACTGATGTACATGTGCATGTACACACACACACACACACACACACACACACACACACACACACTGAAACACACTGACACAGACTGATGTACATGTGCATGTCCACATACGTGCACTCTCAAATGCAATCATACGCACTCACACACACATACTGACATCCACATAATCCACATACACTCACACATATTCATATGGACACATACATTTAATAATAATAATAAAATAATGACAATGATGATAATAATAATAATAGGCTTAACTGATCACATAAGTGAATAATTTTTAATAAAATTTACTCTGAGCATCTCATTGTTGTGATAAATTTGGCATCATGTTTTTAGCATTTAATGTACAACGACAAAGTGAATTTTTGTTAAGTGAGTTTTGAAATACTTTTGCTCAGTTCTTCATAATTCCTTGCAGATTGATCAACATACTTAAGATAAAAGCCTTAAGGTTTATCTTCCTAAAATGAGTACAACGTAATTGCTAAACCTACAGTGAAAGTTTTGGTCGATATCTATTCAAAACCAATTTCATAGGAAATGCTTTTCATCTGTCCACAGAGTCAGAGACTTTCAAGTCTTTTTAGTAAAGTTCAGTATGCATTTTTCAGGTGAAGCTCTGAAAAAAGCACATACTATCCCTAATTAAGATAATTCTTCTCCCAGCATATATCTTCGGTTACTGGACTTTATTATAAATATTATTAAAAGGCAATCAGAAATTATTTTAAATGGAAGTTAAATCTGTTTCAAAAAGATATTTTTTTCAGATGACTTGATAGAAGGAAGAAATACTAGAAGCAAGATCACGACAATAGATTCACAAAAGGCTGTGGTGGAAGGCATCCGGATGTTTCAGGATCAACAAGGTGGCACATTGTGGAACGGTGCCTGTTTTACTAACCTGGTGGCCTGCTTTCATTCCTGGAACACACATTAAAGTTAGAAGTAAACCAACAAGGCAGAAACCAGCTCTGACCTTCACACCTGAACCATGGCATGCACGCTCACACACATATCATTCGCATGTGTATACTCAACAAGTAACTCCTGCCTGCGCTGTTTGTGCATGACAGTATCAACGCATTCAAAAGGGAGTGTCAAACTGATAATTTGTGCATGTAAACTCTGAGCAAATAAACACAATTGAGAATGCTATTTGTGTCATGTGTAGGTAGGGGCAGTTTGTAAAAATTTGAAAGCTAAATTATAGCATGGTTAGTTTGCAATTGTTTCTTGAATTGCTTAAAAGCTAGTCTACAAATACCTTTGAAATTATGGATTTTAAAATTCTGAATTCTGTTATACTTATGATAAATTAAATTTCTGGCAATGGCTAAAGATTTGGTAGTCAATGAGAAAGAAACCTAGTTAAACTAGAGTTCAATATAAAATTCTGATTTTTTTTTTGTTAGCTGAGTCATGATTCTTCAACTTAACAAGAGGAATAAAATGACATAATTTAGTAATTCGCAATTTTAATTACAATGTTGATTTTCTTAACATGTAGTAATAATGGTACAGAAGTTATTTTTTTTTTACCTTTTCCCAGCATTTTATCTAATTTGTGAAAAGAAACATTTGAAAATAAAATGTTGGTTAAAAAATTAGCAATGTTTTTTAAGTTACCCTCATTCCCTTATTCCTTGGGTGTTCAGAATCTTCTATGTAAAATTTCTGAAGATCTCTTTAGTGGAAGAGTGCATAATAGTTTTTCTAGTAGGCTGTTTTATGATTTACAGTCTGATCACAGAATGCTATAGTTCTCAGAACTTGGAAATCACAGAGCATGTGTCCTAATTATGTAAGTATCATGCAGCCAATATTTAAAAGGAATTCCAAATATTTCATACATATACACATGTTAATGGTTATGCAAAAATACATATCAGCATGAATATTTACCACACAAATAGAAAAGCACAATAAACAAAAATACTTATATGTACATGCTTAATACTATTTTATGTATAGTGAACCATTCAAATAGAAAGCATATTTAATAGGGCATATGCTCTGTAATGCAAAGTTATATAGATGAAATAATTTCTTAACCTTAATATTCTTTCTAAATAATTTTTCCATGTCATCAAACAATAAATAGAGATGTAAATTCCACTTTTCTATACATAAACTATTGGCACTTGAATTTTTAATAATATACAAAAGTGTCATATATTTAATACCTATTTCCATTTGAGAAGAATGACAACACTATAAATATTTGAAATAAATTTTGGCCCTTAAACATATTTCTTGAAAGCTGTTTTCTTGGAAAAAAATAGATGTTGCTTACAATGAATATAATATATTTTACATGATGTTTGCATTTGAAAGTAAGGTCATTCAAATCTGTATCCTTACGTCTTTATAATTTTATCCGTAACCAGTTTTCAATTCTGCAATTCTTTAATTAAATCAAATGAACGGAAAGAGTTATGAGATTCTACATCCAAACATAATGATACACTGAACAGCTAAATTTGGTGATTTCTTTTTAGATCATGTTCCTTCTTGTGCGCTCTGCAATACCCTATATACTACACAAACCATTCAAATGTATCACAGAATCATGACAATAAAAATGTATATAATAAATTGTCAAAGTATAATTTATACTTTAAAACAGCTTATGTTATGTTTTAAGGTGTAAGGTCTACACTACAACAAATGTTAATAAAATATTAATCACACATTTTCCAAGGAATTAAAGATAGATTTGATTCAAATAGAACTCCTGCAGGGGGAAACATGCACATTTTATTTATGATTTAAATTCTTCACAGAGCACAGTTTGATATGCAACACTTTAGAGAATTACAAGCACCAGAAACAATAGGCTTTCATTCTAAATGATAAAAATTAATACAGATGCTATTTTAAATTAAATCTGAAGCATTTATAGGCAGAAAAATGACTATGGAAATTACAAATATTAAAGAACTTGTAATTTACCAAAGATGATGCTTTAAATTGTGATGAGCGTGTCATAATAATTTTCCTCTTTAGAACTATGTGTTAAGAAAGCAATTTTGGTTCAGAAAGTCAGTTTTCAGGTCGTTGTCATCGTTTCTTCCAAATTAAAGTTCGTAAGATTGATGATTTAGGGGTCTTAATGTGAAGGTCCATAAAATACAAAAAGTCTTCTGGGGAGAATTAAAGCAACACGACTGAGTAAAGTTAAAGAAACTAGTTTTCTGACTGAAAAGAAGCCTTTGGCACAGTAAGAAAATTAAAAATATGGCCTCATACCAATGCCAGGCTGATATTTTCACTCAAAGAAAGCATCAAAATACTGGTATAAGATTTATGTAGCAAAATTATTATCACAAAAGTCCTGTGAGAAATGCAATTTTACACATGTACTTGATACACATGCATGCCAAAAGCATGTATAGTGTTTACCTGGCAATATGTATTAAAATATCATTACACACCTCAGATTGTTGGTTCTCAATGATGTGTCTAAAAGTAGGCAAGGAATAATTAAATGTGGGATCATTCAGGTTTCTACTGAGTGAATTTTGAAATAGTATATGAAAAATGTGCATGAGCCAGAAGTATTTATACATGTCATAGTGGCTGCATAGCAATGGGTATCATTACTTTTATACCTATATACCAAATCTTACTGGTTTATGATTAAAATTACTATTGCACTTTAGTGTCTAGCACTAGGATTTATTACATAGTGTCTTTAATGTCTAAGATAATCTCGTTCAGGCTCCAGGAAAGAAATATTTTTAGAATACCAAGAAAGTTTAGGGTATTTTGCTGGTGGGTTCCTGCCACACTTAACAGCCTTATAAAACTTTGAAATAGATAAACAATAAAAATACTAAAACCCTTAATGAATTTATCTTGTATGGTAAATTAAATTCTGGTCAGTGTGTAGCTATTTTTAACTACTGAAAATAGATATCGCTTTCTATTTGATGATGGAATATTTTCTCCTGTAGTAATTTTATACTGGCATATATAAAAAGATAATTTTATGCATATTGCTAAATTTATTGGAATGTCTATTGAAATAAAAGTGGCATAATAAATCAACTATGATTGTCAGTTTTTTCATTTTTTGCTACTATATTTTGGTGAAATTAATATGCTGGGATACATTGCTGAAGTCTGTATTCAATTTGAACCATGAGAAAAAAAATTATAAAACTGACTGGAAATTTCCTGTAAAACTCTCTAGTGTCATAAACATTTTTTTAACTCTTTGATGCCAGTAAATATGTAAAATTTCTAGACAGTCATTACATCTGGCAAATAAATTTACTTTTTACCTATAATTCATCATTTATTTTAATAAATTTAATATATTTTTTAAAAGTTGATGAGCAAAAGAAATTTCTGAGTCAACATCTTAAACTGGGAAGGCCTATCCCATGAACATTTGGAGAACCCATAAAATTAAATATCATGGCTACTAGATAAGGCTAAAAATGTGGGGGGTTAAAAATATTTATCTGATACTGTGCTCTGTCACTTTCATGGATTTATTTGGTATTGAAGTCAATCATCTAACTGTGCCTTTGGTGTTGTCTTAACTATATTTATATAGTAAAAATAATATGTCTGGATAAAATCAAGTTAATGCTTATGTTAACATAAGGCTGAAAATATTAACTTCTTTTAAAAATTGATGCTTTCTTGCATTTACTCATTTTGAGTGTGCATGCATGCGTACACATGAATGCCTACATGCTTATGGAAGTCAGAAGGCTGCCTAAAAGAATAGGCTTTCTCCTCCCACCATGTGGGTCCCAGACATCCAATTAAGGTCATGAGATTTGGAGGGATGTGCCTTTAACCAATAAGCCATCTTGCTGCCCTTATTATTTGTTTCTTACTCATTGTGTCAACACTGCAAAGACCCCCAACTGTGACTCATCTTTTAGATCATAGTTTTCTTGTCTATATAAAGAGTACAAGGTAGGGTTAATTGGATTTTTGGCTGCTTACCAGAGCTTGGGAAACTGCCAGTTTCATTGAATTTGTTCTAGAATGAATATAAAGCATATTCATTCTAAACTCATATATAGAACACAATCAAAATATTTATTTTTAAAAATTATATGAATTTGAATCTAAGACTAAGAATAGGGCTTCTGTCTTTTTCACAATTGTCAACAAGATTGAGATAATTTTAAACAGTTTTTTAAAAAGTCAAATTAAATGTGTTGATAAGGCTTTATGATATAGTTTCTGATCACATCACTGCATAAAAATAAGCTGAACAAGGACTGTCACATGGACGTATTGAAATGGACAGGATTGACAGCAAGTTCTCACTTCTACCCAGACAACTACAGGTAAATAAGAAATGCTGAGAACATGAGACAGTCTCTCCTGAGAAGAACAGACTGAATAGTTACCCATTACCAAGTGTACAAACCAAAAAGAATGTTTCTATGTATTTAGATCCATAGTATATATGCCTATAAATATATATGCATGCAACAATTAATGAAAAAAGAGGCCACACGTTTAAGAGAAGCAAGGAGGGTTTTATGGAACCCTCCTTGGAAGGAGAAAAGGAAAGAGGAAAGGATATAATCGTGTTATAATCTCAAAACAAAGGAGAAACTTTAAAAATAAAGGAAAGATAAATTGATGTAATATTCATGGTACATTGGACTGTGGGTGAAGAATCCTGAATCTTAACTTTAAATTTCTCTAGATGTGTCTTCATGAATAGATCACTAAACTGATCTGACCTTTAGTATCTTCATTCATTTACAAAGACAAGGAACAAAGCATAGGCCACATAAACATCCCATACTTGCTTTAAAAGTCCATTAAACCTACTATAATTTACCTGTATATGAATTGTTCAGAAAATCTTTCTCAGGAGAAATAGGTACTAGTTAAATCCTGAGTGAGGTAACCCAATCACAAAAGAACACACATGGTAAGTACTCACTGATAAGTGGATATTAGCCCAGAAGCTTGCAATACCCAAGATAAAAGTAACAGAGCACATGAAGCTCATGAAGAAGGAAGGCCAAAATGTGGGTGCTTCAGCCCTTCTTAGAAGGAGTAACAAAATACTCATTGAAGCAAATATGGAGACAAAGCGTGGGACAGAAACTGAAGGTGGGGCTGTCCAGAGACTGCTTCACCTGGGTCTCCATCCAATGTTCAGTCACCAAAGGCAGCTCCTAATGTGGATGGCCAGGAAGTGCATGCTGATAAAAGTTTGATATAGCTGTCTCCTTAGAGGTCTTCCAGAGCCTGACATATACAGAGGCAGATGTTCACAGCTAACCATTGAACTGTTCGTGGCGTTCCCAATGGAGAAGTTAGAGAGAAGACTGAAGGAGCTGAAAGGGTTTGCGGCCCCATGCGGAGAGCAACAATATCAACCAACCAGAGTTCTCAGGATCTAAACCACCAGCCTGTGAGCACATAGGATCCATGGATCTAGCTGTATATGTAGTTGAGGATGGCCTTGTCTAGCATAGGTGGGAGAGGAAGCCCTTGGTCCTATGAAGGCTGGATGCTCCAGTGTCGGGGAATTCGAAGGCAGGGAGGTGGGAGTGGGTGGATGGGTGGGGGCACATCCTCATAGAAGCAGGAGAAGGGGAAATGGGATAGGTGGTTTTTGGTTGGGGGGGATAGGGAAAGAGGATAACACCTGAAATGTAAATAAAATATCCAATAAAATTAATTAAAAAAAAAGAATTCAAAGCTGGAGAAATGACTTACTTGTTAATTGATGGCATGCAATCTTAATCCTAAACAGGAGTGGTAGAGACAGAGACCCAAAGAACTCTAGGAAATTGTGGCCAGCTGGCCTAGTCTATTTAGCTAATTTCAGGCCAATAAAATATACTGTCTTTAAAACAATGGAGAATACACAAGCAATGGCATTGCAAGCTGTCTTTTGTCTTCCTCAAGCATACTTCCACAAACATTATACAGTCAGATTGTTGGATTCTTCTCTCTCCCTCTCCCTAGCCCTCTCCTGCTTCCACTCCCTCTCCCCCTCCTCCTTCCCCTCCCCTTCCCCTTTCCTCTCCCTGTCCCTCTCCCTCTCATCCTCCCCTTCCCCCTCTCCCTCTCCCTCTCACCCTCCCTCTCTCTCTCACCCTCCCTCTCTCTCTCCCTCCTTTCATCTACTCTGTCTCCATCTATTCTGGTCACTGGCTTTGTATCACATATAAACCAAGAGCATATATGAATTATTTCAGTCCAACAAACCTGACTCCACAGGCTTTACCACTGTAGTTCTCTACTTTGCATTTAATTTGCTGAAAGACAGGAGCACTCCCTATGCTGTGAAGCCAAAGACAGGGGAGCATAATATGTAGGACATGACACAGGGCCCTGCTTGTTGACATTCAGTTTTTAGTAACAAATGTACATCTACATAAAATCACTTGTCTCAGTTGTTTCGCTTGTCTGACTCCAATGCATTGTCTCATTATATAGCCCGGACTGACCTCAACTCACAACAGCCTCAGCCTCCTGAGTATTGAGATTATAGGTGTGAGCTCTCCCTATCTGGTCACCTTCTTAATTTAAAAAACTGGACTTTAATAACCCGGAGGGCTCCAGAAGCTCCTGAACAGGAATACAAATTGTTAACTATTTAAAAATCTTTAAAATGGACAGTTCATGTTCATTTGAAAGAGACATCTTTTATGGTTATTGATCCTGAACAGGAAATCACCCTGGAACCCTGTGTTGTGAGGGATGAGAGGCTGATTTCTTGGTCAACTACCATCTTTGACAGTGGACAACTCTATAACTCCACTTAAATTCCACTGAAATGGAACTATATGTAGTTTCAAGATGTCAGTGAATTAGAGAATCAGAAAGCAAGAATGATCCTTGTCTTGCAATCCTTACTTTAAGAAAGGAAATAAAATTACCCCACAAAATGTTGTTTGCATTCATTTTCCCAGCAGCTTTGAAATTTAGAGCGAGCTGCTTAAGTCCTAATGAAGTCAAGAACTGAGATGTTGCATCATACTCAATGCCTGGCCAGAGATATCACGTGTTGATTTTGTTAATAGCCTCCCAGCTTTGCTTGCATTCTGTGGTTTACTCAAAGGTCAACCCTGCCATCCCCCTGATGTGGCATTCTCTACACAGATGTATTCTATTGTGTATTAATAATGAGATTGTCCTATCTGGCATTAATAAAACAATAACCAGATGCTGTGAGGAATTAGAGGGTCTTCTCCCTGTGACACTTGAAACCGGAGGCATTTACACATACAGCTTTTCATCTGCCATGTACCTATTTGTTATTTTAAAACACCTCAGTCTTCGCAGTCACACCTTAAAACACATTTATAATGAAATCCAGGGAAGGTAATTCATCAAATTGCAGTGTGAATTGAAACAGGTTTTATAGCAGTTTTATTGAGAAGAAAGTCCAAAGAGCCAGAAGGAGTGGTGCTTTTCAAAAAGCCAGACTTGGATTCTATAAAATCAACTTTCCTGTTAATGGGGTCTCAGAGCTTCTTAAAAACAATGGCCTGCATGTCAGCAGGCAGCATGGGTTAAGCAAATGAGAAGGACATGGTCTGGTGAGCAGGGGCTCACACTCTGGGACAGTCACACTGCTCTAGGGCCAGCAGTACAACACACCGGCCTGGATACCAATTAGAAATACAACCCAAAGGTGTCTAAAAGGATTGGTTTCTTTCCTATGTTTCATGATTTATTTAACAAATGTTCAAATGCAGACTACACATCCCTTGGTCACAATTTTCCATAGATTAGCTTTTAATTTTCAGCTGGTGGTCTTACCTACTGCTGGTCTTAATATTGAAAATAAACAGTGATTCTGATTGGAATGAAATGTTATGGCCATATTTCATACTGGGATCACTCTCTGCAGATGTTTTCATTTTATTTTCTGTTTACTCAACCTTGCAGGGAAGCCAATATTAGTAACATACATGACACAATTCAAAATATTTCTTTTTCTTCCCGGAAATTGTTTGAAAAGATATCAAATTGCACTGGAAGTGATGTTTTATATGGGGAAATTCCACAGCCAATGTGCACAAGTGAAGGGCAATCATTTTCTTATATGATTCATGAGATACTTGTGTAACAATTGTCAATGTTTCAAGAATAACAGGAGAGTCACATATCTCTGTCTATATAAGTACACACAGATGCACACACACATATACACATGCACACATACAAATATATATTTATATATTATATATTTATATAATATTAAATATTATATTAAAATATATAATATAAATTATACACACATACATGTACACACAAATATATATATATATATATATATATATATATATATATATATATACACTGTCTCAGGAACATTTAATAATGACTAACACCAGAATTATTTTAGATTCTGAAAGTACTGTAATCCTACCATTCAGAGAATAATATTATTTATCATATAAATATTTCATAGCTACTTAGTAATATTTGTTACTGTCTGAAATGATATTTTCTCCCACTGTAGAATTTCCTCCAATCTAAAACGCAATCATCACAGGAAAAGATATTTGACCCTGTATCTTAGGCTACATATTCCAAACTACAACATTGTTAAGTATGCAACAAAGTGGTGTGTAGTAGGGAAAAACCAAACAATTGTTCAGCAAGCATATAGAAATTGATTTACACTGTTTAATCCACTATTTACTCTTATTTTAAAATTTTATGAAACTGAAATATAATAGTATCATGTCACTATGAACTATTTTGAATTATTTTTGATTTTTTAAAAATATCTGCTTAAATCTGTTAGCTATACAATTAAGGAAACCCCTCCCCCGTCTCTGTTCTGTCTCTCTGTCTTCTCTCTCTCTCTCTCTCTCTCTCTCTCTCTCTCTCTCTCTCTCTCTCTCTCTCTGTCTTTCTCTTCCTCTGTTTCTCTGTCTCTCTCTTTCTCTTTCTCCGTGTGTGTGTGTGTGTGTGTGTGTGTGTGTGTGTGTGTGTGTAGAGGGGGACACTAGAGTGTAAGTACACATAATGCATGTAGGAAATAACATTTTATTTAAAAGTGACACTTGAAATATATTCTTCTAAATATCACCACTTCCAGGTGAAATTTTTCAATATGTTCTTTTCTGGCTTCATTTTAGTATAGGTGTAAAACTAATATGGGTCTGTTATAATCTTGATAAAAAGACACTTTACGCAGATAGCAAAATTTTTTGCCTTGTCCACTCATTCACTCATTCATTCATCCCTTACAAATGATAATCCCTGTAGAATAAAGGTGACTACAGGAGAATCTGCCCTCCTGCTCTATAGGGAAAATGAACTCTAGAAATCTACTTTCAAAACTATTACATTCTTAAAAGCAGACCATGAATAAAATTCATTTTCTGTGTCAGTAAAAACGTTGACATTTGTCTAAATGATTTTTTCTCAAGATATACAACCAAGAATGTGATCGTACAAGATTCATGTTGACTTTCAAAGATTTGCTCATGTCTACATGAACTATTTATAGTGAGCCAGGATGATGCGTGTTCACAATCATGCTACTCACACTCTCCAGGTATAGATGCTTCAGTATCTTTTGGTTTTAGAAACATGGATAGTAAGCTCTGTTTTTTAAAGCATCTCTTTAGTGAAGTGGTGTTATTTGGTTCTCATTCCTTTGTTTCCTAACAGATAGCATTCAGAAAACTTCATTGCGGAGTTTGGGTTCCCTTTTCTTTAAAAAGATACATGTACGAAACACATTGGAAGCCTAAAGTAATGTCTTCTGAAATCTTTTGAGATTATCCCTTACTTACAAGTTTAGATTATGTTTGTAATATTTCAAACCTCATTAGCCCAATATCTCCTTAATGATACCAATCAATGTTTTCAAGGTGTTGTGATAGCACTGTGATTCAATTTACAGTTCTTTCACAGATGTACAGAAAGCTAAGCAAGGTAGCATTCACATACACTTCTCATGCTATAGTGATTATTCTAAATCTCTCTCTCTCTCTCTCTCTCTCTCTCTCTTACTTTCTTTACTTTTTCCACTATTCAGTGTCATTCCATAGCCATTTCAGCTGTGTGCAGAAAAAATGCATGCCATCTCTTTCTTCATTAGCAAACACTGCACAAAAAGGGTTACAGTTTATCTTCATGAAGATTTCTCTTAGGAGCTTTTAAAAAGTGTGAGCCTAGGCAGAAATGTATATGGCTATGATGTCTGCATTCATAGTTGTAGCAAGATTCTTTTTAATGCACCTATTAGTGGGAGCTAAACAGTTTGGATGTTGAAAAGCAGAGGCATGCAGTTGATGTATAGTTCACACAGCCAATGAATGAGACCTCATTAAAGAGAAAGCATTCCACATAGCATCCTGAGTTGCAGATAATCCATAATCCTTGATGATTACACATTTCCAACATAGCCATGGTATTTAAAAATAAATAATTAACTCTAAATAAATTATATCCTTGCTTTGTTTCACATAATTCATTACAGTGTAGCCAAACTTAAATGTTCATTTCAGCCTCACCGCACCATCCTGTTTTCATAAAGAGAAGAAATTTGACTGATTTATATTAGTTATAAATTATAATGATATTTTGTAGCAAGTTACATCTTACAACATATGATGTCATCATTGATTCTGTGATGTCAGCATTTCTACCCATAGTGGAAAGTAAGGATATTTCTAAAGTGGGCCCTAAGGGAGAACAAGTTGGATTCTTGCCTAGAAAGCACAAATTTTGAAAAAGGATTTGGATTCAAGCACTTTACGTATTGCTGTCTGTTTCATCTAATTACCTCCAGCTGCCTTTGCCAAGCCTCCAGGATGCTGAAAGACTTCATCCTTAGATACTGCTTTAAGATACCTGAACACACAGTAGATATAGGGTGCCTCAGGGTAAGTTTGAAGCTGAGTGAGACTATTGTTTCTAAGGAATAAAACTGAGCAAGGGGGGGAGGGAACTGAGGAAAGAAGGAAAGAAGAAAGGACAGAATGAAGGAAGGAAGAAAGGAAGGAAGGAAGGAAAGAAGGAAGGAAGGAAGGGAAGAAGGAAGGAAGGAACCTGTCCACAACTTGGAAAAACAGTCTACTTAAGGCACAAAAGTTGGGAGGAGAGAAGCCACACAAGCATAGAAGTAGATGTCTACTACAGGAATAGATATCTATTGAATCTCAGCTGACTTTGTACCTTATCAGTACATTTCCTGTTTCTGAACATAGGCATGTGATTTTCTATCTACAAATTGGGGTACTTTTAAGTCCATCTAAACAATCTAATCTGGAACATAATCACAAATTATCATCCTATCAGTTTTTAAATATAAAAGGAATTATAGGTCACTCTGTGTATGTTCATATGAACATTGCATGTGGTATGTGTAGTGCTGAGTCAATGGGCTTGCATACGCTGAGCACAGGCTCTGCTAAGGAGCTCTTTACCAAATCCTACATACTATATGCAGTGATTTACATTCCAATGTGAATCCTGTAGTTTCAGATTACTAGATCCAAGGTAGCATTCATTTGGAAATACAATAACTGATTTCCAAACACATGATTCAGAACACATATACATGAAGGATGTAGTCTATGGATTTATGCTCACTTTAGGAGCTTAAAGACTGTCTTGAACGAAATTATGAAGTTAGGGATTCATATATCCATGAAGTAGAGATGATTCGTTCTCTAAAATGGCTATAGCTTTATTTTAGAGCCAACAGCTATGTAGTATTCACACAGTGGGGAGGATTCATGGGCTCCCCTGGAAGATAGTGATAATCGTAAGTGTTGTTCAGCTGCCACATCTGAAAACTCTAATAGCAACTATCATGAAAAAAAAAATAGTGTCCTCGGTTCTGTAGTGGTTTGAATGTCATGGGAATAACTAATTCTATCTTATTAGATACAGGCAGGCTCTACCAGAAAGAACACATACCCGGTCCCATTGAGGTCAAGAAACAGTGGCTAGACAAGTTACAAGGACCTTGGAGAAGAACCTGCTCTGCTAACTGGAAATAGGATTTAGTTGACTCCTTGTGACATTATTATACATAGATTAGGCCATCTCTCAATCCTCATCAGAGAGATTTCCTTTTGCAATAGATGGTGAGGAAGAGAGACTCACACTGGTCATAGAGTGGTCATGCAGAGAATGAATGACTGTATAGTTCTTAGCTCTACAGAAAGAGTATATCCCACCACTCCCCTAAAGGCTTATAGTTGCAATCCCACCAGCAATGGAGCCTGAGGAATAGAAGGTCCAGCAACAGGCCCAAAGTAGGATCTAGTGCACAGGGAGGTCCCAAGGCCTGACATTATTACTGAGAACATTCACAAAAAGGGACTTCTCATGACTGCCCTCTGAAAGACCCAACAAACATCTGAAAGAATATGATGCAAATATTTGCACCCAAGCAATGGACAGAAGCTGCTGACCCCTCTGGTTGAATTAGGGAAAAGTTGGAAGAAGCTGAGGAGGAGGGCAACCCTGTAGGAAGACCAGCAGTCTCAACCTGGACCCCCAAGATCTCTCAAACACTGTACCGTCAACCAGGCTGCATACACCAGCTGATATGAGGCCCCCAACACATATACAGCAGAGGACTGCCACGGAGTCTGAGATCAGTCAAAGAAGATGCACATAATCCTCAAGAGACTGGAGGCCCCAGGGAGTTTAGAGGTCTGGTTGGGTGGTGGGAGGTGGGGTGGGGACATCCTCATAGACACAGGGGGTGGGGAGGACATATGAATATGGAACAGTCAGAGGGTGGACCATGGGGAGTGGCAGGAATAAAATATGGAGTGTAAATATATAAATACATAAATGAATAAAAGATTAAAAAATAAGAAAAAAATGTACCAAAAAGGAATACCATGATCAACCCAGCTTTGGTTATTAATAAGACAAAAGAGTTGAGACTATGAAGGGAAAGGGAGAAATATGGCACGTGTACTCACATGCATATATATTTTGTACTGCAGTGCTTTTGGTTGAAACATAAAATAATCCAATGTTATAGGCAGAAACAGTAAAGAAGCATGAAAATCAATCTCTAAAGAAGAACTGTGAAATGTCATCTAATCGAATCAACTATTATTTAGTGATTTGATATAAGTATTTGTAAGAAATAGACTCACATAACTTAAGTCAAAATACAACTTTTTAAAAAAGTCTACACAGAGCCTTCAGTGGTACACATTTACTCTCTACTTCAGTCTCTTCAAAATGAAAAAGCATTCTCCATGTAAAACTGCTGGATTGATTGCTAAAATTAGAAAAATCATTAGTATACTCACTTTTGCAGCTTCTGCTGGACTGGATTTATTACAAAACTTTAAGTGGTAAATCTAAGTAGATTTTGAAATTGAGTGTTTAGAAGCCCAGTGTTTTCCACAAAATAAATTTACCATGATTCAATGTATTGCTTCTAAGAGCTGTCTTAATATACCCACAAGTTATCTTAATATTCATTTAGCTAAGGTAATTATACCCAATCAGGAAGTTAGCAGATAGAAAATGATTATATATAGATATTCCTGGGCATCTATTTTTCTTAATATCTGAAAGCTTCTAGCTTAGTGGTTTTCATCAGCATGTGTTAAGTCTGAAGGAGCTTTTTGTTCTCTCATAGTCAAGAGAAGCAAGTCTACTATATCTATTTTGTGATCAATATGAAATAATTAATAAATTGACTTATCCAGCATATTAAGAAACAAATGACCAAAAAAAAAAAATCCTCATATCTGTTTTTTTACCAACTGATGATAATTGTACCATGGTGATAGTAAGAGTCCTCACAATCTCAAAACTAACTCTTCTCTGCAACTACAGTCATACGACAAAAAGGAGTCGATAGAACACCTACGTTACAATTTCAATAAGACCATATGTATTATTTATCATAAAGTAAGAAACATATTGGCAATTGATGTTATAGAATGTATTTTCCTTTAGTAGCTGGAAGGTGAATTGGAAATGTAAAAATTGAGAATGTTTCAGTCAGTCTAGCCTGGTATGGCTTCAATCTGTATGCTTTCTCACCTACAGCTGACAAATACTCATGATAATAAAACTGTTTTAGGAAATGGGCAATTTTTGCCACCCCTGCCTGGTTTTCGTTGGTTGTTGTTTTGTTTTTTGTTTTCTGGCTTTTGTTTTTTGGGTTTTTTTGATATAACAAAATGACAGTTTTCATCATCATCATCGTCATCATCATCATCATCATCATCATCATCATCATCATCATCATCATCATCAAACCTCTTAAAAGTTTCTGGCATCACACAGAACCAGGTAAAAAAACTAAAAGGGAAGCTAACATCTCAAAAGTGCAGAGAATGTGTTTTTATATTAATTGAACTTGGCTCAATAGTCTGCTTCACAAGTGAACATTAAGGATGAATAACATCTTTCTGATCTTTAGTTAAGTAAGCTACAAGTAAGAAAAATACGATTTCTACTGCAAGCATTAAGATAAAGAGATAATATATGGATTACCATTTCAATGTTGCTGGTTGTACTTCTATGAAAGTACTCTTTGGTTGCTGACAGGCACATTTTTAAACATGTTAAAACCCAGCCATTGAGGGATTATATTTTACATGAGATAACAAGGGAGTAGGAGTAAGTACGTGTCCATTCTTGTAAATATTTGTGTTAGAGACAAACGCAAGGAAACATGGATAGGTAAATTTGTAGGATGTCACGTAGTATTTTAAATATTCTCTGAGTGACAGGATATCTCTTTCCTTTATTTTTACCTTATTCCATCCTTTCTTTAAAGTCTCATAACTGATTTTAAACATACCCAGAAGCACATACCAAAAACACAGAGTGTGCCAGCCAGCTGCGGTTACAGTGAGCTGTTCTGTACTTCAATCATGCTTTTCTTGGCTAAGTGTTTTCTTGTTTTACTTTCTGTAAACATATTTTCCTTTTCCTATTTATTCTCTTAAGTATTTTAAGGTAGAAGCTGTTGAAGCATACACTCTCTCCCGATATGTACTGTAAGTTGTCTCTCAGTGTTTTGTAATGTATACATCAGGTGTCTAGTTTATTTATACAGATTATGAATTCCATAATAAAACATAAGTCTCCTCAAAAACAAATACTTGAGCTTTCTTCTTTAAAAGATTCCTTGCTTTACAGATGTTCTCTTCCATCTTTTGTATTCCATAGAAGTCCACTTTGGTTTTTTACAAAACATCATGTTTGTTAGGACTGTTTGTCAAAAAATTATCACTTGAGAATTTATCAATAGTAGTCATATAACATACTACCAAATGATAAAAAAATAAAATTTAATAGAATATAAAAATAATGTAAAAAATAAAATTTAATATATTGAAGTTGTTTAAAATTTCACTATTATGAAACACATTATTTTTGTTCATTAAATCTTTTTTTTTTTTTTTTTTTGTTTTTCAAGACAGGGTTTCTCTGTGTCCTGGCTGTCCTGGAACTCACTCTGTAGACCAGGCTGGCCTCGAACTCAGAAATCTGCCTGTCTCTGACTAACAAGTGCTGGGATTAAAGGCGTGTACCACCACTGCCCGGCTGTTCATTAAATCTTAAGTGTTTGCCATCTTATGCTTTTACTTGAACTCTTGTAATGGTTTCCCAAATGAAGCTTTAGTTTCACAGCTATCACCAGGAAAGCTTTGTAAAAGACATACCCTACCCATTTTATCAATTTCTGTGGGATTTATAGAGTCCTTATGACCACAGTCCTTTCTCATTAAAGCTGTGTGAATTCTCCTCTGGATCATCCCTGTATCCTTCTTCAGCTCCTGCTGCATAGATAATACTGGATTGGAAGCTCCATGCCTTCATTGTCTTGCTTATAACACGTGACCCATTTTTCTTCACGTGAGAAAGACTTCGGTGAATATTTGGTAAATGAAAGAACAGCTGGTTACGGCCTGATTGAAAATTCATGCACACTGCAGGTTAGAGAGCACTTAACAATGCCTTAATAGTATCTTGCTTGAAAGTCACTTTTGCAGTTTGAAACAACAAAGATTCAACTAACACACCACATGAAGCTCATGAAGAAGGAAGAACAAGTGTGGAAGCCTAGGTCTTTCTTAGAAGGAGTAACTAAACACCCAAGGGAGCAAATATGGAGACAAAGTGTGGGACAGAATCTGAAGGAGAGGTTGTATGGAAACCATTCCACCTGGGTATTCATCCCATGTGCAGTCACCCAAAATAGATGCTGATATGGATGACAGGAAGGGAATGCTGACAGCAGCCTGATAAGGCTGTCTTTTTAGAGGTTCCCCAGAGTCTGACATACCCAGAGGCGGGTACTCACAGCTAACCATTAATCTGATCAAAGGTTCCCAATGGAGAAGTTAGAGAGTAAACTGAAGGAGCCTAAAGGGTTGGTGGCCCCATGAGGAGAGCAACAAAACCAACCAGCCAGAGCTCCCCAGGGTCTAAACCACCAGCCTAGGAGCACATATGAAGGAACACATGACTCCAGCTGTATATGTAGGGGAGGATGGCCTTGTTAGGCATAGGTGGGAGAGGAGATCTTTGGTCCCATGAAGGCTGAACACTGAGTGTGTGTGGGAGAATCTGAGGGTGGGGAGGAGGGAGTGGGGGGTAGGTGGGTGCACACCCTCATAGAAGCAGGAGGATGAGGACGGGGGATGGGATAAGGGGTTCCTGGGTGGTGGGGGGAATGGGGTAAGGGGATAAAATTTGAAATGTAAATATTATATCCAATAAAAGAGGAAAAAAAAGAAAAGCTGTTAGAACCAACATCTTTAATAAAATATCAGCCCTCTTTAAAAAAAATTATTTTGATACTAAAATTTGTTTTGAGAATTGTATATTGCAGAATAATCAGCCTTGGTGTATCTACTCATCAGGGCAGACCTGCTCAAACCTCTGAGGTCCTGGAATTCCATCTGGATGCAGTGAAGACACAGCATCAGAGGCTTAACAATTTACTCTTCCCCTCACTCCTCTTCTAATATCTCAACGCCCATAATCAGCTTGAAGAAGTTAATGAAGAGTCAGTGCCCCTATTCCCTGGGCTTGGGGACTAAGGTGGTAAATGTTGGGCTGTCTTTCTAGGGAAAAGTAGTGGTTCTGTGGAAATAAAGAGGATTAGCTAGGATTTATTGCATAGCCATAACCTATTGGTAGAAATCTGTACAATTATTATCAAGATGAAGATATAATTTCTTAAATGGCACCAATTTACTTTGATTACAAGTTTTAGGGTTTTCATTGGTATGAGCTTCTTATTGATATAAAAGTGAGATGAATATTGATACTCTCATAGGCATTGTACCAGTATAACACACTTAGGAATACAAAGCTTAGACCCAGTCCTTCTTTAACTTTTTTAACTGATTTGAGATGGTCAGCCTGTGAGTTAAGGAACTATAGCAAATTCATGGCTTGGAGTTTATTGTTAGGGTGTTTTCTAAGTGGAGTTAACAGACAACAGTCCAGATTACCTTACATGGATAGTTGGTTTTTAAAACACCAGAAATCCACAGAATTGATGTGACAAACATTTCTGTATTAATGTTCGTTTTGATTAGAGACCTGTTTGTTCCTGACAGCTTCCTGTATTGAAGTTTATGAAGAAATTGAGCATCTTTGGAGTTATTCCAGTTGTGGTGAGACAGCCACTAGACAAGAATTGCCTCTTTCCATCTACAGACAAATTACTGTCCAGAAAAGAACACACTCGCAGAATAGTCGACTGATTATATCTGCCTAGACAGAGTAATCAGCCCTTAATAATTCTGCAGCACTAAGGTCTGTCAGATGATCCTGGGCCAAAGACAGAAGAACAGATGCTCCAATGTTTTGTAGTGTAGGGAGTATCCAGGTGTTCAGTGGTCTCTATATATTGGCTAAGGTTTAGAAGCTATGCTGTGTGCTTCCCACAATTATAGTTAACTCGGTCATTCTGGATTTCTGACGGGGTTGAAAACTTACAGTCTCATAGCCAATCCTGGCTATTTACCTTGAGAGAAAAGATTTGAGTGGATGGTTTTCAGCTGACATTAATTCTAAAGCCAAGGAAAAAGCCAGGTTCAGAACTAAGTGTTTTAGTTAGGATAGATGACAGAGGTTCTGGTTAGTCAACAAAATGATGGACTGGGTATTAGGACTATCTTGTACCTCACTGTTACAAATTGGCATAATTATGCTCTAATTCTATTTAGAGAGAAAAGTTTTATTTTAACAGGAAGGGTGATGTGTAGGAGGAGCTAAGATGGGAGGAGTACTGAGAGGAAGAGAAGGAGTAAGGAGAGGAGGAGAAGAAGGAGAGGAGAAGCTAGGTAATGAGAGAGAGAAAGAGAGAGAAAGAGTGGGGAGACAGGGAGGCAGATGTTCATGTGTCTCCACCAGTCAAAGATAGTTGATATATCTAGGTTGGGTAGTGGGTTACACCTCTGATTGAGCATTACCAAACTTATAAAGCCTTTGATTAAAAATTTTTTAAAGTTTATAAATGCAAAAAAAAAAGGGGGGCATGGGATAGGGGTTTTCTAAGGGGGGGTGGAAATGGGGAAATGGGATAGCATTTGATGGGTAAATAAAATATCCAACAACAACAACAACAACAACAACAATAACAATAATAATAATAATAAAAATAAAGAAAGTCACTTTTGCATAAACCCATTGGTTCAACCCCCAAATTTTTCCAAGCCATTTTTGTGGTTGGTGACAGTTTGAATTTTGAGATAGTATTTTTTATAACTAATTTCATGGGTCACTTCCTTATGAGAATGATTAACTTGCTTCCCCATAACTCTTCATATATTTTCCTAAATATACACAGAGTCTTCAGTAGCATACAAGGTGATTTTTCATAGTGTTGTTGTTATTGTACTACATTCTTATATATTATTCCCTTATTCCCCACAAAGGGCATATTTCTAAGACTGGTACAAGCATCTACCCTTGTTGTAGTTGTCTATTATTTTATGACTGTGATCTGCAATGACCTAAAACTTCAGGAAGTCACAGTCAATCTACCTTGCTGATTCTATCCTCCAATAGTCTACTTAAGTTCTTTCTTACATAAAGAATGGTAGACAAGGAGATACATCCTCTATGTGTATCAAACTTGAAATTGATGCCTCCCATGGACATTGTGCTCAGTACATAGTTTACTGATGCTGCAGAAGATCTACCTCACCTAAGGCTCTTCCCTTTTACACACTACACAGCAGTAAAAGAAGGGTTTATAGATTCAATTTGATGGATCCTGAAAGCTCTGATGTGGGTGATTAGTTCTTGGATTTTTGGATGCTTGTTCAGTAGATGTCTGGAGGTTGGTTGAAGAGTAGTCTGGCTGCTGCAAAACCTTAGTTTTTAATTCTCCCTACCAGGCTTGATGTTTGATATCTGTCTTAGTTAGGCTTTTATTATTGTGAAGAGACACCATATAAGAGACACCTATAGGCGCACATGGTACTGGAGAAAAATCTAAGAGTTCTATATCTTGATATGAAGGCAACAAGAGACTGTGTGCCAAACTGGGCATGGCTTGCAAAGCCCATTTTTGCAGTGACACACATCCTCCAACAATGACACTTCTACTTCAACAAGGCCACACCTCCTAATAATGCCACTGCCTATGGGCCACGGTTTCAAACATATGAGTCTATGGGGGTCATTTGTATTCTAAACCACCATAACATCCTCACAAACTCTTTGAACATTGAATTTCATCTGCTTTCAGAATATCCTGTGGGCAACAAATGTTCTTCCTTACCTTCTTTTCTGCCTGCATCTTTTTCTATGACTCTAATTGAACTTTCCATATTTTATCTTTTTATTATTATATGAGACTTTAGCAATTCATATTGAAAAGTATTTCCTGTTACACTTATACAGTTTATTTGTGTTTTGTTTCTCTTCTGAACCATTTGAAGATATTATTATTTTAATACATTTCATATGTATATGTTTTTTTGCCTAGATGTATGTCTTTGTATCTTATTCATGCCTGATGCTCAGAAAAGGACAGAAGAGTGTCTCAGACACCCTGTAATAGAAGTAATAGATTATTATGAGCCACCATGTGGGTTGTTGGACTTGAATCTGGGTCCTCTTTAAGAGTCGCGAGTGTTAACTGGTGAATCATCTCTTGATACCCTCAAAAATTGCTTGATAGTTGCATTCACCCTTTTCCCTTCTACCCATGGCAATTAGAAAGAAAAATACTAAAAGAGTTCCATGTACTAAATGGACAAAAGGTAGAATATTATTTGTATGTTTTCATTTTTTTATGTTACATTTCTGATAATTTGACTAATTTTAAAGAAAGAATTACTCAGTCTGGAGTGAGGATTCATTCTTGCAATTTTAGCAAGGAGGTAGAGACAAGAGAAACAGAAGCTTGTGGTGATTCTGAACAATATAAAAATACCAACTCTTCACACCCACACCCACACACACTTCCATAAACTCACAAACACACTTGTATATTCTCTCTCTTTCTTATACATACACATACACACTCAAATACACATGTTCACATACACATACAAACACATGCATACACATAGAGACACAGCCACACACACCAAATGATCAAGCACTCCCACTAGTAGATATACACCCAAAGAAAAGACGTATCCTGAAGATGTAACTGTTTCCCATTCCTTTTGTAGAGCTAGTCAAAGTAGCTAAGGAATGGGAATAATTTAAGTATCTATCAATTTATGGGTACATGAAGAAAAGGTTCAGCTGTTCTATCAACATTACTAATAAAAAATGAGTGAAATTCTGTTATATTGTCAACAAATTTAAAACTGATAATCTACTGTTAAATAAAATAGGCAGGCACTGAAAGAAATGAACTTTATAACCACATGCAATTGAAATAGTTGATCTTCAGAGGTTGAGCTGTGAAAAGTACTTACCAGGAGCTAAAGCAAATAAAAATGAGGAAGCCGATTTGTCAACACTAAGTAAGAGAAGAAATTCTGTTATGCTGTTATAAACATAAGACTGATATGTAATATTGCAATAAGCTAAAATAAATGATTTTCAGATTCTTCACCTTAACATGATATTTAATATGATAATGTGATATCCTCATGATACAATCAATAACTCACTTGATACTTTTAAAATATATTATATAATTTTATGAATCAATTAGAATAAATTCAATTAAAAAACAATAAAACAGTAGCATGTGCCTGTAATCCAAGTTACTTTGCAGACTGAGATGGGAGTATTATCTATCTGAGCTTTTAGGTTTGAGACCAACCTGCGTAACATACAGAGAGACCTTGTCTTAAAAAATACAAATAAAGACACTTCTTATGCAAATTTTTATACATGTAATTTGAATGTTGTGTTTTCAGGAAGTTCTACAAAGGAGAATGGAGTTTAAAGCCGTTCTTATAATCTTGGCTCCATATTTGCATATAGATTGAGGTGTAATTTTTAAAATCCCACAGCCAGGGGTAAAACAAAATAGCAATTAATGTGAAATCAGGCAGGATAATGTACTAAAATGAAGTCTAAACAATGTAGCAGCAAACACATCAATATCTTCAAATTATATTTAAGAGAATCAATTCTGGTTGTGATGTAGCAAGTAGAATTCAGGGCTCTCTTCAAAGTAATTCTGTTGTGTATTACTAGGGCTATTTCAGCGTCTAGCTGTTAGCACGCATAATAAAGGTACACTGGACTCTCCCTTTTGAGGAGATGGAGTAGCCTACTTATCCACTGTCAAAAAAAGATGGCTTTTTCTATGTTCTTTTTCTATGAAAAGTGAATTTTAGGGTGTCTTTACTTGGCTTTTACATTTTCCCACAATCCCTTTGAAGTTTCACTTAATTCTAAAACTTGTGGTGTGAGTTGGTAGGACATATACTTATAAATATAAAAGAAGATTATCTGGAAGAATATTTGCTTCTACATATACACATGATACCAAATCAAATCTTTCTAAAGAATAATGTGTGGGCAGATACTTAGAAATGAAGAGTTATTTCAATTTGTCACATGCCTTGATACTGGCAAGGGCAGAAGTAGATTCCAGCTGTGACAAGTTGCTTTATTATTACATGCTCAGAATTAAAAGGATTCCAGAGAGATGCAGGTGCATATGGTTCATATACAAATGAACACACACAGATGGACACATAGACATACACACTTTATCCTTGAAACTCATAGACACTCTGTCTGACTCTGTGTGTCCAAGGAGATATTAAGTTCTATATACTTTCTTAAGTGTTGTTGTTTTCTTCTGCTTATATTTGACTGGTATGATATTTGTTTCATGGCTTTTTCTAAGATCAGCAGACTAATGTATAATTTCAATTTTTTCTACAACACTTTCTTAGGTAGTGAAATTGTTTGTTGTCAGAAATATATATATGTATATATGTATATATATGATAATTCACATGCTCACTTTTTTCTATATACTCTTAATAAAAGGCCAGACAGCTTTAGTATATACCTAATGGGATGGCTGATTAACTTCCACTTTCTCTATCAGTATTGGATTAGGAATCTTTTTGGAACAGAGTAAGTGAAACCTGGACATGGAATCTGGAAATCATGATGAAAAGCCCAACTCAGACAATCTTTTGAGAATCTAGAAGAAAATTTCCTTTGTTCTCCCTTGACACTCTTTTTCTGGGAAAGAGCAAGGGTCTTGAAATAAGCTAAAAGAATAAATAAATATATTTGATACAATATTCTATATAAGAGACTCTCAAAAGACAGATGCTTTCTGTTATCTTTAATGGACAGTGTACCATGTTTTCTAAAATACTTTGGCAGATTCTTGTAGTCCAAGGGAAGAGGAATTTCCCCTGAGATAAGAGCAAACACACTCTTTGAAAGTAATCTCAGGTATGAGGATTAGAAAGATAACTCGAAGCTTCATTTCTTTTATCTTATTACATCTCTGCTCCCTCACAGGAGCATAGGAGATAAGTTCTGTTTAAAAGAAGGTTGCATTGGAGTTGCACACAGGGAAGCAACATTTCTTCCCAATTTGATAGGGGCAATCAGGAAAGAGAGACTGGACTTAGGAACGCTTGGAAGTTCATGTAATTTATGAAATTGAAATGGCTTGTTTTAGAACTGTTCAAGTGTGGAAATAGTCGTTCATAACAAATTTGAAATTGGTGCTTTTACAACTTTAGCAGAGAAAATATTGCACTGCAGTGTAATTGATGCCAAGAAAGGCATTAAGATGCAAGAACAGCATGCATTTTTTTTTTCAAAATTTCAAGACTTTCACATTAAGGACCAAAAGAGTACCCACAATCCTATTATCTTTTTCATGATCAACATTCACTTCTGTTTTTATTTTAAACATTGACTTTTTTAGAACAATTAGCAGTCTGACATCTTTGAATTATTTCTGATGTTTAAATGATATGGCAACATATAGAATCATATGGACAGAACATGCTCAGAATCTGTCTTGAACTTCAACTCCATTTATGAAGAACAATGATGACTACAGTTGATTTTGGTGTATATATGTGTGCATGTGTGATTGTGTGTGTGTGTGTATGCATGCATGTATATATGTATGTGTTGAATTTCTCATAATTTGGAATATGGGAAAGAAAGACCAAAATGTTCTTTTCTTATGCTTAAAACAAAATATGGTACAGTGTAATATTTATGCATATTAGCTTCAAGCTACCAGTTGAGATAATTTTGCTTAACATAAATAAAAGGCAAACAGATACAAGTCTTCATATGAGAGCTAAAGATGGACATTTGGTACCTTTCTATATCACTCACCACTTTACTATTTGACACTAGGGCTTTTGCTGAATCGGGAGCTCCCTGATTCTGTAAGACTGGTTAGTCACAACCAGCATTAAAATTGTAAAGGTATGCTGCATCATTGAGCTTTTTCATGTGGATACTGGGAATGTTAATGTGAGTTCTCGTGTTCATTTCAGAAAGCACCTCACCAAGTGAATCATCTCCCTATCCCAAGAGATTGGAAGGAGTTTATGAACTGTTTAAAAGGAAGGGAACTTTTTAAATGTTAAGTACCAGAGAGATCTTACATAATTCTATTATCTAGAGGTAGGAAATGAGGCACATTTGTCTCAAACATTATTCATGGCATTTAATTGCTAAGTTCCTGAAAAAATGTATTTGGTAGTGACCTTACTCATAGGGTGACTCTATGGCAGGAACTTATGGTCATTATTACAGCAGGATTCACAATGAAACACTCATATTCATTTTCTTTAATAATATATTAAGGACCTACATGAGAAAGAAGTAGTATTTCTTTTAAACTCTTCTATAATTCAGATTTTATCAATATGGACTAAATCTAAAGTCAATTAAATATTAAGTAATGCAGGTTTTATGCTTTTGAATACAGTAGACCTGAAAGTAAATATTATTTCATAGTATGTTAATAACATGAGGGCTTTTACTAGTTATATTTAGTGGAGCATACAGTTGCCTAAGGCTATAGCTATTTGCACAGAAACAAAGATGATTTCAGGACAATTTGAACCATAGCTTTAAGTTGAACACATTAACACATTCCATTTATGTAGAACAATGCACAGTAGATAACTGTGAACAGGTTTTCATGTTCCAACTGCAATTATGTTTCAAAATGTCCTCTGTATATAGATTCCAGGTCTGCACTGTGTATTAAAAACAACAATGTGCTTCTAATTTACCGAATTCTAACCACAGGCTCATTTGAAATACAACCAAGTTTTCTTTTTAGTCCAAATCCTGTGAAACAATTAGGAAGAACCAGAAGAATTGTGGTAACCATTAAAATTATTGACCATGTTAATACATAAAAATAGAATCAAAATTTCAAGACAGTCTCAGTATACTATTTAACTCAAAAGTCAGGCAAAAACATGAGTCATAAGATGCTAGAACCATCAATTGGTTTGAATGAGATCTATGTAGTTGCTTTTAAGGAGAAAAGCCAAATAAATACACTATTGTGATCATTTGTGGCTTCATTTACAAGACTATTGAATTTTTTCTTCCTAATCCATTTTTCTGTTTTTTACTTTAATCATTCAACATATAGGGTGATTTTACTAATACGTATATGATTTCTGTTGTAACATCAACCAATAAAAGTGCCTGTGTTACAGACTTCAAAAGAAGCATATTCAATTCCTATGTCCTACAGTGAAAGTGAACCTACTGTTGAGAATAGTTTTCTGACATGCCACACATGACTTTGGGATGCACAACAACATACATACATGTGTACATGCACAAAAACACACAGCAAGACCTTTTTTATATTATTTGCATGACACTAAGCAAAATTAAGTACAGGAGATAAATTAATTCTTAATTATAATGATATTATGGTATAAAAATTAAAATTTCATCTTAACATAGCTTATTATAAATACTCTGCTCTGGTAATCTTCTGATATCATGCTTGCAGAGTTTATGATATGAAATTTTTATGAGTTTTGATCAATACATGGAATTAAAACAAGTTAAATGTTACTATTGTGGTTTAAAGTAAGTTTCATCATGGGTCTCTAGAAATTGTGTTTAGTTTTTAGTTCAAAAACATTTTCTCAATTTTTAAAGAAAATAATATGTCAAATATACTATCATGCTTTATGAATTTTAAAATCTACATGTACCAAAGTTTTCATCGTGCTTATATGGAATGTTTGATACTTTAAAAAGTAATGTTTGGGGATAATAACATTTTTGTAGTATCAGGTATTTGCATGTAGTCCTTGGGATCTCTTGGGATAGGGCCTATTGTTTGAATCTCCAATGTTACCAGATGCTACTGTGTTTAAGGCTGTTAGCTAATGGGCTTTGGGGAAGTATTTAGGTGGGTCACAAGGCAGATCCACTTTTAGATTATTGAGGAGTCTTCATGCTGATTTGCCTAGGGCGTGCAGCAAAATGTTTTTAATAGTGAATGAGGATTCTCACTCCTTTACATCCTCAGCAAGCTTTAGGTGTTAGCTTTCTTGATTTCTTTTTCTTAGACATTCTGATGTGGGTATGGTGAAATATCAAGGTAGTTATCATTTGCATTTCCCTAATTTTTAAAGATGTTGAATACTTTTTTATATATGTCTTGGCCATTAAATTTTTTTTTCTTTCTTTCTTTTTCTTTTTTTTTTTTTTTTGATAACTTGGTTCACATCTATAGTCTATTCGTTAACTGGTTCATTTAGGGACACAGCAGGGCTAAGCTGCAAAGAAGGACATAGCAGGACACATATGCCTTAAAGGAGGGAAGGGGAAAATGGGATGGGTGTTGGCTTTATCTGAGAAGGAAAGAAGGAAGGAAATACTGAGTAAGATGGAAGGAGGAAGGTAAGGTGAGACTAAGGGTACTTGAAGAAACTGAGAAACAAAACATGTTATGCTCACTTAAACTATATGTAATATGTAAACAAATGTAAGTGTACTTGGATACAAAATGATACAGTTTAAATAAAGTTCTGACACTTTGACTCATAATTTCCCCCCACAGAGCCATAGAGTAGATGGCAAATTCTTCAGTGACAGATGTGGGAAACCTGCCTTCAAGTTGTTGAACAGGGAGGACTTACAGACTCTCTCAAATAAAATAGACTCTTCTCATTACCCTTGGTTGCTTCCCAAACCGTGAATGTAAGATTCTACTGCTAAAGAAATATCAAACAGCAGACACAGTACTAGAAAGAACTGAGCTGGTATTGACCTGAAAGCCTCCTCCCTGAGGACTCATTATCATGGGACAGTGTGCCATTGAAGCTTCTATGAAAGCTCCCAAGAGAGAAAAGGAATCCTAGTTCTAACTAGCTGCAAAGACTACATCTCACAATAACCAGTGTAGCAAGATATTCCTAAAGGTGCAATAGTAGCACATAATATTTTAGGAGTAACCAATAGCCATCTAACGGGATATAAGTCTATTCAATAGAAGGGGATTCAAGCCTTGTGCCCCAAACCCAGACAATTATGCATGGTTGATATGATCATGAACCCCAGGTACAAATCTACTGCTGCTGCCTTCTCAAACCAGTATAATTTCTAAGTGCCTAATAAATAATTATCCTTACACACACAGATAAGTGTTACTCTTACTCCTTCTCAAAAAAATGTTTCTGTTTGTAAAATACAAGGATTATTACAGAAAAAAAAACAAGGATTATTACAGAAAACTGGTCCAAATGAGTGAACTACTGACTCTAGTAGGACTGATAACACCTACAACAGGATCTCTCTACCTAAGGTTCAAGAAGATTGTCGAAATGAGAGCTAAAAGATATGACCTGCCAGATCACCAGGATATCTATGGTGGCACAATGTCTTCTGTATGTCAGGGAAACTTTATAGAATGGGGTGTCACTCTTGTTTGAGGATGACCCCCTTAATAAGTTACCTAATTCAAATGTCAGAATGATCCCTATTCTGTCTCAAATCCATGTCTTCTTTAAAACATATTGTTACAGACAGACAGACACATACTGATACACACACAGACACACACACACACACACACACACACACACACACACAGACACACATAAATGTCAAAGAAACAATGAAGCCTTGTTCTTCCATGATAGACAGTGGTCCAAATAAATGGGCTCTTTGAGGAAAGTGAATTGTTAGTGCTGAGTTATTGAATATGGAATATGGAATATGGGAGGTAGAAGACAATCAGTAGATTATTGCCTCATATTTCCAGGTGAATTTCTGGCATTTTTCATTGACATCAGGATGGAAAGAAATCTATAGAGAGTGTGTAATCTTCCAGTGTCTACCATGTTGAGTTGTAATTCTTCTCTTTAGTCATAATAAAGTGTTTCTCTTTAATGGGTTCATATTTACCTTTTTTTTTGGAAGTTCTGTTGTCAGGCAAACAGTTCCTCTGTATGTGTGCAGGAAACCAAACCCAGAGATTTACACATCCTGGTAAGTTTTCGTTCCCTTACACCACTTCCCCAGTCCATGAGACAGACTCTTAAAGTTTCTACTGTGTGAACAAATAGTCAATTTGTTCATATTTCAATTAGAGAAAGTAATGTCCAGCCTGAAATTTGTAATCTCTTGTTATTTCGCTCGATTCCCTTACAGCATTTAAAGATGAAATCTATAGGAATTAACGTGGTGATGCTGGCAAGTTTCAGTCTGTTTAGTTTCTCATCTCAGCTAGAAAGTTGAAAATGAGAGATCACAACTGTGATTTGAGTACACATAACTGGCACTAAACAAATCTGTGTTAAATCAATAAGAGAATAAACATTCTTGGGCAAATACTGCTGAAATCAAACTACATAAAACAGTGAAGAAAATTAAACACAGCCATTTATCAGATTTTAATAAACGCCTGTTCTTAAAAATTAAGTCTGTGTTTAACTCAAACCTCCTGTATTTTGCAAAGATTTGTTTCCTGTAATAGCTATTAGTTAAAGAATAATTGAAATGGAACAGCTATCCAGTGTTCCTGCCCAATGGAAGCTTCCCTGTAAGAGCTTTGATCTACACTGGCCTTTTTGCCCAGAGAATTGGTGAGCTTTGGTCGACATCAGTTAAAACAAAAAACTGTCCTGTGGTTGATGCTTCTTTGAAATGTGATTGTGCTTTTCTGAAGAAAAGACATAGATGTCTTTGTCAGAATCCTGTATGATATTATCTGAAGGTTGATGTAAATTGGATTTTATGTTTCTTACATTAAAATGTGAAAAAAAAAGTCTTGCAGGAAAGAGTTAATAATACATGTCATTAAAATATTTTCCTAGTACTATAATTTACTTCATTATTGTGACTAAAACCATTATGAAAGTTCTCTTTCTTGGTTATAGGATTTTGTGAAGATTACTTGTCTTTTTAAATCATGTTTGCTGTGCTAACAACCTAACTAAATGTAGAATATTAATTTTTAATCATTAATTTGATTATGTTTCTTGTTTTAAACTAATATTGACAAATTTAAACTAATATTGAACAAATTTCATTGGGAGGAAATATACGAAAAGTGTAAATTGAAGAGGAAAATATTAATTTTGCTTTAAAAACAGACATTATATTAATAAATAAATTTTCAACAAGCAAAAATATATACAAATTATTCTTATGTACATGTGTCTAAAGCTTTTCTTTAAAATTTTATTTCTAATGCTTCCCATTGTTTTATAGCAGACTATTGATTTCCAAATTTAAGTTGATAAAAATTGTTTTTAAAATACTAAGGGAAATAATACTTTCTACTTGATGACACCGCTTAGCCAGGACAAATGTGAGTCAATGAGTTTCTGTTTCAGTGTTTACGATCATTCTGTATTTTGTATAGGATTACTATTCACATATGTAAGTGTCTCGGTCACATTGTCAATTAGTGTTAGTCTATGAAAGGGCCTTTCAGCATTTGAAAACTAAGCTTAAAAAAAGCGACATGATTTGTCACCATTTCCCAAAGAGAGCTTTTACCTTCATCACGAAGCACTCCTAGACTAGTGGAATGTTACCTCACGTTCTCTCTCTGTTCTCTTTCTTACAATTCACAGCCCTAAAAACCTTCATTAGGATGAGACTGTACTCCCTGACTTTCTAGAATGAACGTCCATATCAGTTATTATCCTTCCTATTTTATTCTACTGTATACCTTTCATTTATGTATGTTGTGAGCGCCTGTTTCTAACATGGTAAATGAAACGGTCACTTAGTGAACCTTATAATGGTGTACAATGTCCCAGGAAGATAGACCCTGGCTCCTGTCTTTCATGTGGCCATTCAAACACAAAGAAACTATGTTTGTGCATTTTAAAATAAATACTCAGTCTTTTCCCTTGTGATAGAAAATGGACTTACTGATACAAGAGATAAGAATTTGAGATCTATGAGGAAGAAAGAAGTCAGTGGATCAATTAAGGGTATTTAGTTTAATGGCTAGAATGTAGCCGGTGAGTTAAGAAACATTTAGGAGACAGTTTCATGCCTTGCAGCTGTATGGATAGGATCCTCTGACAAGCACTAAAAATTACAGGAGAATAATGGATTCTCTTTGATTTTATCACAAAATCAGGGTAGAAAAAAAGTTACAACTTTCATGTTTTTCCTTTTTTTTTGTTGTTGTTGTTTTTGGTTTGGTTTGGTTTGGTTTTTTTTTTTTTTTTTTTTTTTTTTTTTTTTTTTGGAGATAGTTACAATAAGCCATTGTCTTTAGTAACTCGGGTATCCAGTATTTGCTGAATTACATGAGTCACATAATAGAACATAAACAAAACGCGCTGATAGGATCGCTGACTTCTAAGGTGAGTACCTGTTAGCACCTTTGCTCCAATTATTCTCGGAAGGCATAGATTTCACCTTTGTGAGATGCGATGCATATGGATGAATGACAAGTTTTCTTTCATATTTAAGCCTTTGATTTTATACCATCCTTGAAATCTTTGAAAGAACCTGTCAATAAACCGATTTTTGTGGTTTTAGTCCTTTGAGGATCTAAAACTGGGGGGGAGGCCATATGATACCAGTGAAGTAGCAGAGTAGGCAGAAGGACCATTCCCGATGGGCATCAATTCCTTCAGTTACACAGATGCAAGCTAACTACAGTCAAACGAACTCTGCACCAAGCGCTCTCCCCGTCAAGCCCTTACAACACAGACCAGGAAAGCATTGCTCTGCCTTCTTCTTATCGGGGAAAATGAAAGATTATGTATATTTTTAAAACCCTATTACATACTAATGATTTTTCTCATATTAAAAAAGTTAAAGGTTCAAAGTATTCAAATAGTCAAAGAAATGCCTTTAATTTGAAGTTATAAATAATGCAATATGTCCTTTATCAGTACTAACTTATATTATTAATGCCATAAAGTAATATGAATTTTTTTACAACAAAATGAATGCAAAAACCAGTACATTTTACATGTCTCAAAATTAATTAATTCAAGCTAAACTAAGATCATTGTTTCTAGAAATCTTCAACTGTAATAAAACTAAAACTATTTTTTTTTTATTTAAGCTAGCCAATCCAACAGAATTCTGACAGGTGAAACAATAACATAGTTAACACAGCACTCCAGATGAAGGATGAGTACCTAAAAGCCAATCTTAATGCCAGACATCAGGTAAGAGAAACAATAATATCTTTTAATAAATTGAATACAATAGGTTCAAATGTGTTGTGAGCTTCTACATCACATGTTGCTGACATTACAGCACATATGGGACAATTTTTCCATATTTAATACTAGTCGTGCTATTATATTTTAGTAACTATGTTGCATTTACTGATATACAAAGGAGGGGGAACACCTTTTCTTTTAAGCAATGAGCATAGAATGGGTAAGTTTGGAGAAAAGAAAACATCTGTAGCCAGATTCACTTTTAACCTCACTTGTGAAAGAATGTTTGAATGAGGAAAGGGGAGGCAGGAGAGGGCTTGGAGTGAGAATGGAAATCAATGAGGGGTATCTCCGCGAGTAGCTGGAAACCTGGTGCCGGAGAGCCTACCTAGAGAATATGGTGGTGTTCCTAGCTGTGACTTCTAGCAGCAGGGGTATACAGAGACGTAAGTGGCCACCTCCTGTAGCCTGGCAGGACTTCCAGAGGAGGAAGAGTACATCGACCCACCCACAGAACTTTCAATCCTAAATTTGCCTGCCTTCTAGATGTGCTTGGATAAAGATGGAGCAGAGAATGAACCAAACACTGACTGGCCCAAATTGACACCACACCATGGGAGAGAGCCAATCCCTGACACTATTAATCACTCTCTGCCATGCTTGCAGACAGAAGCCTGGTATAAGTGACTTCTTAGAGACTTCATCCAGCAGCTGATAAAAACATACTCGCAGCCGAACATCAGGTTAAGCTCAGGGACTCTTGAGGAAGAGTCAGGGATGAGATCGAGTGAGTCAGAGGGTCAAGGACACCATAAGAAGACCTACAGAATCCACTCACCTCGGCCTATGAGGGCTCACAGAAACTGAACCACCAACCAAAAAACAAGCAGGGGTTAGATCTAGGTCTACTACAGGTTTGCAGCAAACATGCAGCTTGATGTTCATTGGGTCCCCTATCAACAGGAGCAGGGGCTGTCTCTGACTGTTGCATGCCTTTGGAAGCCCTTCTTGCTGGACTGCCTAATTGCCCTCAGTGGGAGAGGATGTGCTTAGTACTGCTGTAACTGGATGTCCTAGGGTTGGGTGGTACCTAATGGGGGCTTCTCTTTATCTGAGGAGAATGTGAGAGTATAATGGGAAGAGGGATTTTCAAGTAAGAATTGGGAGGATTGGAGAGAAGGGGTTTCCATTTGGGATGTAAATTGAATAAATACATAAATCACTGAAAAAACTGTTTGTATCAAAGTGTCAGCAAAATACAGAAAGGTATGTTTTCACCAATTGCATCACCACCTGGCAGCCAGTTGCCATAACATTCCAGAAGCTCAGAGCTCTCTCTCTCTCTCTCTCTCTCTCTCTCTCTCTCTCTCTCTCTCTCTCTCTCTCTCTGGAGGGTTAGTTAAACTGTTCTGAATGATTGGCTTCAGAAATGAGTCTATGGTAAGTGTTGTGATGTATGGCATAGGACACACCATAGTCACTGCACTCCGACACTGACACGGGAGGGCTGCAAGCTCAAAGCAATTGAAAACCGCATAAAAAAATTATACGCCTGCTTTACATACATAAACAAACCTTGTCTCAAGTGGGAAAAAAAAAATCCCAGTATCTCAGACTTTTTCATCATATCAATTGTGAACTCTCTTCCCACAGATCTGTTAGTGTGTACACTTCCAGTATTTTACCTGTAACCGTGAAAGAATTATAAAAGACAACACTCATCTAGCAAATACTGTTCAAAGTATTGAATATTCTAAAGAGATAATGACTTATAGATTTTCAGTTATGTACATTGTAGAGTCAGTCTACATGAAAGAATAAGTCAAATAAATGAGTGCAGGGGAGATTAAACTCTTGTCTAGTTGTAATTTGGACATTTAAAAGTGGGTAAATGCTGTTAGGAACATTATTAATGTGCAACTGCAGAAATAATAATTGGGATTTTTTGAGGGACTCACACATCTCTTAGATAATCGTCTGAGTACATGTGCAGGGTCATTTTTTTATATAAAAATAAATGGAGACTATGCATTGATATCTGAATTTAAAGACATAATTAGTGTCAGGACCAAGGGTTGTTTCTTCAATGGGCTATGATGTAAAATTTGGTCCAAAGTCCTTCTGTTTAAAAGCAAGCACTGAACAGAACAGTCAGCCTACCAGGTCCTAGTGAACAGCAAGTTCTTGACTATCTTACGTCCAGTCACTTTATTATTGTTTTCAGTTTTATTACTCTTTTATTTTTGACAATAAAAGACTTTGAATTTTTCCATTGTATTATTTATTAGCTCAGAATTTCTATATGTTGTTGATAGTTTAAAGAAAATAACTCACTGGCTGTTTTTTTTAAAAAAAACAAAACAGAAAGAAGTGTTGAACTCTGATGCTTATGTAGGATTTTAATAGAATTATTACCACAAATGCAATGTTAGCTGTATGAAGAGTCATGGTTTCTCCCACTCCATCGGTGTTTTAAGAGCATTGTATTGCATGTTTACATTCTCCCCCAGACTCTGCATTGTATTCATGGGAAGATACTAGAATTTCACAAACATAGAAAGCTATAGCATCACATTGGCTGGTGAGGACTGGCGTTTATCATGATCAATGGAGTCCAGAAACTTTAACACAACACAAAGCTGTCGAGCTCTGTGCCTCGGAAAGAATAATAAGGAACAATGCTGGTTCCCATTTCACTGGGGTTTGAGTAGGGCCCTTTTGTCCCTTAATTTCCCTAATTAGTCTCAATTGTGTTCTCCCTCTAAGTTAGCAGGCCAAGATAGTATCTGCTTTATTGCCATGGGAGGGAAACTCGGTCTTGCTGCGCTTTATTAGATACTCCACTCTCTCATTTAGAATCCTATTAAGTTTCCCCTTGGCGTTTTCTAAATCAATTAGTTTTAGCCTTACCCTTCTTAATATGCTCCTTTTGGAGGCTCCTAATTTTAGCCCCTAACTCTGGTATTTCTAGTTGCCTTTCCCTGTTCTTTGGGGCAAAGATTTCAATCAATTTCCCGGCATTGCTGCTTTGCTAGCATTCCACAGAGTCATATCTGTGACCTCACCATTATCACTGTCTGCTAAATATTCAGCCCATATGTCTTCCGGCTTTTCCCTAAACCATTGCTGCAGAAGGAAGTAATTATTACTTCACCGTCTTAGCACTCCCTTGTTGCTTTTCAAGGGAAATAATTCCACACCCAAGTGAATCATTGCAGGGTCCTAAACTAGAATCTTGTCAATAGACCAGCAACTTTACCCTCCGTCTCTAGTGGGAGTAGAAAGAAAAAATGGTTTGGGGAAAAGGAGGGATGGTTTAGACAACAAATAGTGAGTTGTGGCTCTGAGCGTGCTTAATTGTTTTGACAATCAATGTTGACGGTAAATAAAATTTATAGTTACAATGACTCAGAAACAAAGTGCCCCTCACAGTTGTTAGGGAATTTATTTGTAAACATATGTAGACATTAGTTTATGTATTTCTTTTTCCAAATATATAGAGATTATACACAGAGTAATCATTTATTGCTGTTAAATTTAGAAAAAGGCAGAGATGTATTTTAAATTATAGTTAATTTGGAGCAAGTTTCATAGTCAAGTTGATATTTTACAGCCTTGTCTGTGATTCTCAAAAAATATCTATCAGAAGGATTCCTAAAAATAACTGATCTTTGTTTTGAAGCAATAAAGTAATGTATGTTTTGGCACTTTATGTAATCTAAATGTTAGTTATTTATAAAACTAAAAAATATTTAGTCCTTGTTTCTAAAGTGTGTTATTCTAGATATTTGTTTCTTTTTATTTGGGATAACATTTTCATATAATTTTGAATAGTTTTAAATATTAAAACTTGAGTAAATGTATGTCAATATCAGCAGGTGACATAAAAATGGAAAAATTAAGAAATGCTAAGAAATCTATGTCTGAAAACATATAAATGATTATATATATGTGTGCATATATATGTATATATATTCTAAAAATCAGTGATGAATGAGACTACAGTAAAAAAAAACTTTTAAATATTTTTCAATATAGCTTGAGGTAATAGACAAAGTAACATACTCTTGGTATCACATTTGATGCACATTGCTTACACTGGTGGAGAGAGCTCCTCTAGCCCCCATTCTCCTTAAGCATTCTAAGTATAACAATATAGTGTTCATTAAAGTAATAGACAATACATTTATTTAAAACTTTTAGGGATGTGATAGTGTGAAAACACAGACATAAAAGGTGCCCCCAGCTGGAGCCAAGAATGATTTAATGTCATGATGATATATGACATGAGTATATCATCATGGCATGACAAGCTTCATGGAGGACCAGCAGTCTCGATTAACCTGGATCCCTGAGTTCTCTCAAACACTGGACCACCAACCAGGTAGCATACACCAGCTGATATGAGGCCTCCAACAGATATACAGCAGAGGACTACAGGTCTGGGTTCAGTCAGAGAAGATGCACCTAACCCTCAAGAGACTGGAGGCCCCAGGTAGTTTAGAAGTCTGATTGGGTGGTAGGTGATGGGGACATCCTCATGGAGACAGGTACGTGGGGATGAGGTATAGAATATGGAACAGTCGGATGGTGGAGGTGGGGAATAAAATCTGGAGTGCAAGCAAATAAATAAATAAATAAATAAATAAATAAATAAATAAATAAAGGACAAAAATAAAATAAAAAAGATGTTAAATATTGGTATAACTAAAAATTTGATGAATTTACCTATAAAATTGAATAATTTTTAAAAACTTAAAAAATACGGAACAAACACAGAGTAAAATAATAAAGATGGAATTATTTCTAATAACTATGAAATATATTCTTTTCTCTAATAACTAGAACATTTATATTGTTCATAGACTGACTGCAGAAAGAAAAACCATAGTTAAACAAAAGCCATACTTTTGGTCAGTATCCAGATATGGATATGGTGGTCTTCTTCCAAGGATAGTAAGTATTTTAACAGTTTATAACTAAACACATTCTGTAAATAATTTTAAAAATTCACAAATTTCTAGAGCAGTTTGATACTATTTGATATCCCAGAACATGAACAGGGTACAAATGTGTTTTTACACGATGTGCGGAAGAATATTACACTACAATAACTAAAAAGTTCCTTGACAGTTTGTCCCTGAAGGTGGATCAGTGCATTGTTCCCTTCATCTAGATATCATTGTAACTAGAAAAAACATCGAGTACAAACCCTCAACTGTAGATAAAAATCTGTGAACTGAGCAAAGACTGTGTATTAGTTTTTAAATTATTATCTGTGTGATACAAAACCCAATTTGTACATAATTCCTAGTAAGATAATTCTAAGGTTACTGAAAGTGTTCAAAGTTCAGGACAAACAACGCATTTTTATAAAAGAGCGACCCAGTCTGGCTCAACATTTAACATATGAGAACTGGTCTATGCTTAAACTTTCACTATGATTATATATATTTTTTTCTGTGATCAGAGGGCAACAGAAGAGCCTTTGAGATTTTGTGTCCTTTTTCTTTTTAAGGTGGATTGTAGATACTCATAGTTACTATTCAGAAGGATATTTATACATTACAGCTGATATTTTAGTTGTACAGTTTGTAAAAAAAAAATTAAATCAGATATTAAGAAATCAGATAACCTTAAAATATGAATAGGAATGATGTCTATCAAGTTAGTTTCTTTCCGTTGTTTCTATATGTAAAGGCATCTGGAAAGTTCTCTGAAAATGAGTCCTACAGACGGGATATCAAGAACGAGGTTAATCCATCCTCCTTTATAACATTAGCAGCAAAAACACTATCAGGGTAACTTTAAGTCTAGAATATCATTCCACATCTTTTACTGAAGTCATGATTTTATGGTGATTTAATTATGTTGGGGCTCCTCTGGCCAGTTGGTTATAAATTGTTTTCTAATGTTTGGTGATTTATTCTTCTATCAAAAGGATAAAAGACATGAAAATTGCACTGGAATTTCTTGTAAATATCTACTTCTGGGGCTGGAAGGGTGACCAGACGTTAAGAGTGCTTACCGCCTGTCCACAGAATAGAGTTCAGCTCCCAGTACCCATAATGGCAGCTCACATCCTCATGTAATTCCAGCACCAAGGATCCAGTACATTCTTCTGACTCCACAGTCACCACCCCCACCACACACATGTACACAGAGGCACATAAATAAAATGAAATAATAAGTAAAATTCACTTGCAAGAGTCAGTTTTCTCTTCTGACTTTGTGGCTTTCTGGGATCACTCTCAGATTCTTCAAATTTGGTGGTCACTGCTATGACATCTCATTGGCCTCCAAAAACTTAATTTTGGTATTTAAAAATTGGTAAGGAATATAATCAACCCTATCACATTTAGAAATTAAAATATAATAAAACATATATTTCTCCTACATTTCCTCTTGATTTCCTACTATCCATGTTAAAAGGACAGATAAAAGGTCTAGGGAAGAACATGTATTACTTTAGTCCCTATGACTCACTATAATTTTCTATCAAAGAAAAATGTCCAAAAAAAAAAAAAAAAAAACACAAGTAAAGAAAAAGTTCACAAATGAACATAAATGAAGATACTCACAATTACTTCTGTGCTTTTGTTGCTTGTTTACAAAATAGTAAGATTTTTTTTGCAAATTTGTCCATTTTTGCTAAATTTTTGTAAATTTGTTTATTTACTACTACTTGAATTATAAAAAAAAAAAGACTTCCCAGAATTCTCTACCTACTCTTTCCCCTTCATTTGTGTTACAGTCATTTAGCTTATGAGTAATGCTTTACTTATAATGCATATTTGTTAGACAAAAATCTCATAGTACTATCTTGATCAAGCTACAAAAGGCAGATTTATAACTACAAAATATAGACAGTACATTCATCAAAAATATTAGAAATGATGAAAAGCAAAAACTCTGACATATGATTAGAAAGATAATTATCTTTTACAATATTTAGCAGTATATGAAAATTGAAAACCAGTGCTATTCTGACAAGGATGTTTGGTATCCTGAAATATGTGCTCCTAATGCTGTATCTGAATAGGGTTAAAGAACCAATCACAGGGGTCATGTGGAAATGTGCTCTGTAGACCCATGATGGACAGCAGCCCTCCCTAGTGCATTAGGAACAGAGGTTCAATCACTGAAGCAAAGTTTATCACAGTCATCTATCAGCTGTTCAAACAATCAGGTCCTCGGCAATCCTTGGTCAGCCCGATGGACTTTGCTATTTAAACATCACATCATTCCAGTACATTAGAAAATGTCAGTCTCTTATCTGGTTATACCCGACCAAGGGAGTGAGGTTTTGAAGCAGCATATAGAATTTGACTTGGAATAACATAAGAATTGTCTGAATTCTTATGGGAGAAATAGGCCACCTGCATACAATTAAGGCAAGCAGATTTCCCATGATTGAGTTAGAATGAAAGCAGAGTTAAAAACTTTGATGACATTTTAGAGTGGATGTCATTATTATTCTAAATGACAACAACTTCTAGATGACAAGAGGCTCAATTGAAGTGTAACAACAAAACCTAGTTTGCAGTGAATTGCAAATATTCAGCCCCAAGGTCATATACATACCAGTAGCACTGTACTGACAGAGCATGCTGTACAGATTGGTGTGAGTGTTGTGTCTCCGTGTATGTGTGCATGTGTGTGTGAAATAACAGTTAAAGAATGAGAGACAATTTGGGAGAGCAAATAAAATAAATGGAAGTATATTAAGGGAGGAAAGGAGGGAAGGTGTAAATGATATATGCTAATTTCAAAAATAAAATTTACATATTTATACACATGTGTATACATGTATATAAAGTCAAATCGAGTCAGCTTGAGAGATGGCTCAGTGGTAAGGAGCATTTGTTGCCCTTACTTTGAACTAGAGTGCAATTATTAACAAAAGTTCTATGTAATTCTGTTTGTAGGGGTCTCACCATACTCTTGAAGTCTGTGTATGTACCATATGTGTACCATATGTGTATCTGACACATACATACAAATTGGCAAAAATTCATACATATGAATTGGAGATACATAAAAAAGCAGGTTGACGAAACTATCTGGAAAAACATTAGAAATCAGGGTTTTGCGATTTTTCATCTCAGTTATGAGATACAAAACAACTAGTTTTACTTTAACAGTAATTCATTTTGGGTGTTCAGATCAACTAGTACTTGGTGGAATTACCTATTTCTACTCTAGAATTTCACTGTAAATATTGATCACTCCCATTGGCTAGATATTTGAATCAGTCTTTATGTCACTTTCTGTTTACAAAACTATCTCAAACAAGTATTTTGCTATTTTTATTCTTTTAGATTTACTTTTTTTCTTGACATGAGTTCTAACTATTGAACTCAATAGTTCTATTTGGACTCAAGCTTCTGTTTCCTCTGACACGCGAGTGTTGGAATTATAGCTATGTGCCATGAGGCTTGCCTTTATTACTGCAATCCATTGACTAGAAACAGTTATTTACTTTTGGTTAAACAAATAGGAAATGTCTATGTGGGACCCCTTACAGTGGGAGTGGACGTCTCTCTGGCTCTGAGTGGATCTGGGGGAGACAGGATCAGGAGAGGGGGGAAGGTACAGTAGGAATATAGCATATGAGAAAAAAATTGTTTGAAAACCTAAACTCTGACTCCCAAACTGCTTACTTCAATGTATTTATTTTATTTGAAATGTATGAGTATTTTGTCTACATGGGTGTCTGTGTACTAACAGTGTGTCTGGTACCTTTCAAAGCCAGAAGGTATTAGATCCTCTGGATCTGGGATTACAGACAATAGTGAGGTATCCTGTAGGTGCTCAGAACTGGAAATAGATCTTCTAGAAGAGTGAATAGTGCTTAACTACTGAGCAAATTCTTTAGCCCTTCTGAAAGTATTTTAATTATCCATTTTCATTGGGTGATCAATTCTAATCTGCTAGTTTGCCAGAAACCCTATATTATTCAAGAGTATTAATTCATTGTTTCACCTACAAGTATTTATATGTTCTTTCTTTTTAGAATATCCTGAGCCACTATCTGATCAATATGACTACCATTATATCTGCTTTATAATGTCCCAATGCAAAAAATGATGAGCCTATCAAAAAATATCTGTTTTTCAGCCCATTTTTTTCCTGTTTGAAAATGGCTTTTGACTAACTTCATCCTTTGGTATTGACGATGATTAGTCAATCTTTTAGGCAGAAAAGATTTCCTTTTTTTATTCTTTGCATAAACATATTATCATTTAACTTTGGTATTATGTGAAAAATGCTTAATGTGCTTGGCTTCTGGCTGGCTTTTAGAGACTCGGTAGTTCATATTTAAAATCTAAATCAGGTCAGTGAAGCTTACATTGTAAGTATCCATTATTCTCCAGTAAACCAGCAAGAAAGATTCTAATTCTCATTACATATCAGAGGGCTAAGTCAAATATTTTCTCCCTTAACTGGGCCTGTTTTATTCATGTTGAAAAAATAGACTCTTATTTCAATAGCACTGTGCATACAGATATTCCTCCAGAAGTATTGCAGAACTCAAATACTCTCAAAATATGTAACTGCTTAAGAGTTGTGGAATTGTGTTGACCTCTATCTAAAAGGAAAAAAAATGAAGCAGACTGCAGAGCATGTGTAAAGGTGAAAGGCCTCAGATGTCAGTGAGAAATCCATTGGGTAGAAAGAAAAATATGAGAACTCTCTGCAAACATACTAGTAACGTAGAGTCTCATATAATACCAGTAAGGAATAGTTTGTTATGCTATAACTTTACCTCATAATTGTTAGTGGTATTTTCTCTACAATATAATGAACATGAATTACAAAAGTGTTCTTTTTAAAGGGAAAGACTTATAATGAAAGAGAAAATTCAGTTGGTGTTTCTAGATAAAGAAGATTGGTGCAAATTTTAAATTGAACACAGAAGGCAAAGATTATTATAATGAATTTATTACTTAAGTACAACAACTAAACAGGAAATAAGAATATATATATATATATATATATATATATATATATATATATATGATATTGAATATTTCTGGGAGAAACATGGAATATTCTAGTGTAGATTTTTATAGGAATAAATTTTATTTCTGATGTTAAACTTATATAACAATAAATTCTTATGCTATAAAAACTTATCTGGCCATCAAAATTTTGAAGCTTAATTACTATGTTTAAATAATACTGGCAAAGCATTAATGAGATTTTTTTTGTTATTTTAATTGTACCCATAATAAAAAGGAAGGATATATCTATTATGAGTTACTTATAAACTTATAAGATTTGTAATAAATTTTTATATATGAATCATTTTTATTTCTTTAGATATCATTATATACTATAGCCCAGTGTGGTCTGGACCTGACTCTGTAGCTCAGACTGTCTTCAACAGAGTGACAGTATTCTTGCCTCTGTTACCCTTATGCTTGGATTACAGGCATGATCTACCACGTCAGCTGTAAATTGATCCTTAAAGATTTCAGAAGAAATAAGCTGCCTTTTTGTTGAGATTTTAAACTTCTAATAAAATCTGTTCTTCTTACTTTGCTATATATACATATTCAAGGAAAGCCTACAAAATAAATCTTTTCTTCTTAAGCGAACCCAAATATACAACAAGTGACAGAAATTCCATACTTTAGTATGCAAAGTACTTGTAAACCTCAAATGAACATTATGAAAATGAAATAATTTTCACCTCTGATCAAAGACAAACAAACATATTAATGATAGCACTAGTAACGGTGAGAATATAAGACCCACCGGATGTCCCACTCCAGCCATTCTTTTCTTCTGTTTCATACAAATTTGCAATATTATAAATTTGACTTGGCATCATATCAAATAGGAGGATGAATCAGCTCTTGGGTGTCCTTGAGGATATTTTCATTCCCACTAAAAATGCTATTCCAATCTTCATTCCCAATGAGATTGTCTATATTATCCTAAGACATCTAGAAGTGACGACAGTCTGATGGACTCAGTAAGACGAGCTCAGACTTTTTCACATCTCTGGAACTATATTCCATTTGTTACATACTATGAATAAATAGAATTCTCCCAAGAGCATATACTGAAGCCCAGCACGTAGCACCTGGAAAGCTAGCTTATTTTGAATAAGATCTTTGCAAGTGTAGTCCAGTTAAGATGGGATGATTCTTGTTATTAGAAGAAGAGAAACAGAAACAAAACAAAGAGAGAGGTGAAGTTGGCCATATGGGACAGAGGTAGGGGCTGAACTGATACTATCTTATGCAATAGGAAACCTAGGCTGGAAAATGAAAGGAGCAAGAACAGGCTCTCTGCTTGAGTTTTAGTAACAATGAAACATTATTATAGATTCTTCCCTCGATATAGAACCATAGCCAATTACTCCTATATATGGCAAAGTTTTAACACATCCTCTCCCTCTCCCCCTCCCTCCCCCTCTCTCTATCACACAGATACACACATGCACGCACACACACACACACACACACACACACACACACACACACAGAGAGAGAGAGAGAGAGAGAGAGAGAGAGAGAGAGAGAGAGAGAGAGAGAGACCAGTAGTGGGAGCAAGTACTGAAGTCTGAACTTTATATATTCTAGAGAAACACTCTATTAGTAAAATATATTTGTTGCCCTCCTTTAGATTTACTCTCAAAAATAATCCAACTACATTACCTGGAGTAGCCTCACACATGTTCTGTAGCCCAGGCAAGCCTTACACATGAGATCTTCCTTTTCTAGAATTTCATGTAGTTGAAACTACCAAGCTGTGCTATGTGTCTTGTGGTTGCTTTTCAGAAGGAAAAAATCAGGCAAGTAATCTTTTTAAAAAATCTGTCATGTCACCAACCAAAGCTAATGACTTACGAGAAATTGTATTGCTGTTTCCCTGGTACTTATCACTTAGAATAGAATAGTTATTAAACATATTATTATAAGCCAACCTAATCATTATTATTTCTTCATATCAAATTACAAATGGAAGAAATGAGGCGATGCATATGAGGTTATAGGATATAAAGGTGTAATTTCAGGCACTAGAGTTAGGGTAAGACATCTGAATAATAGAATATTGTATCTTGCACATCCCTTGGTGCTGAGTTTTATATACCGAAAGCATATAGCACTATACTTTGTAAGCCATAATTTATGCCTCTCTTTATGTTGTCAGTCCTAAAGAGGACCATAATGACATGACTCAACATAAGCATTTATCATTTGGTATAAAGCTTAGGAGGTCTTCTAGGTTGAATGTGGATGCACCTCCAGTTTCAAGGAGTGATGGACTAGTCTACACTCAGATAACGAAGCTTGTATTCACAAAACCATTTTCTCATTCAGGAATGCATGTGTTCTAATATATCAGTTCAACAGATATTACAAGATGCCATCAACATTATAGTTTACAATGACAGATTTATTTCACATTATTGAAGAGAGAATCAGTGATCAGAGTGCCAGAGCAGACAAGTGTTGTTATAGATTTCTGGGTTTTATACCATTGACTTTTCACAGTATCCATACAGGTTAGAAAGGGGGGCAGCTCTTTAAAGCCCCTTCTATAAGATGGTCATTTTTACTTGGGAACACTCTACTCTTACAGTTAATTGCCACTTAAACACCCACTTATAATACCATTTCATTGAGTTTAGAGTTCCAGCTTAGAAATGGGAGAAGCATTGAATTCACTGCACATGGAGGAAATAGAAAAAAATTGGTTTATCAGTATTAACGTGCAAAAGACTCAGAGGCAATTCACTTTGGGATTGTAGAATAGAATGGAAGGGGCATTTATAACTGTGGGGTTTTGTTTGTTTTGTTCTTGGTTTTGTTTTTTTTTTGTGACAGGGTATCTCTAATCCTGGCTATTCTGGAACTTGCTATATAGAGCAGGCTGGCTTTGAGCTCACAGTGATCCGCCTGCCTCTGGATATTCATATCTGTAATCAGATGATTACAATGGTCAGAGAGGCAAAATAAATTGTACTGAGAGTGAATTCACTGAGATTTTAAGAATCTACCATGTTATTGAAGCTTTGTTCTTTCATTTGGTAACTGCAGAAACCTGTTTTTCATGTTGTCATTGGTTTGAGAAGATAGATAAAATTTTCAGTTAAGATAGATAATATTTTCAGTGAAAAGCATACTTGAAAAACCAGAGAGAATTTATTTGAAGGTTTTTGGAATTAGTATCAATGAAATTTGGAATGATGAACTATCTATACTCATTGTCTGTGACAGAAATGTCTTCCTTGGGTGAATCTTAAATAACAGATGGTCATGTCAGATAACATGTAAGGGGTGGTACATGATCAATGATTACTAGACTGTAATATGGGAGTTCAAATGCCAATCACTGCTTTCCCTTATGCAATAACAGTCTTGTATTAATGTGTCATTGCTGAGAGACTTCACAAGCACACTTTCTCCTCAGGGATTTTTCTTGAGTTAAGTTTATGGTGGAACTTCCCACTCTAATCAAACCTTCCAATCAGCCCTCATTATTTAGGAAGAATCTGATAGGCTTAACTATACAAACGCACTTTCACAATGGGTGGTATCATTAAACAGTGCCAGTGAAGGAGGCTTTGTCTTAATGGAATATTACAGCTCTAGTATGCTTCTCTAAATCAGGAGGAACAGACATCAAGGAAAGGGTGGGGCCAGTTGATAAAGCATGAGACTGTCACAGATGCCCACCCAAGACTAGTCAAACTCCAATTTCTACATTTTCAATGTTTTGTCACTATGGAAAAGTTTTCAGAAGCCTAAATCAGCAATAGCACAATAAATATTATTATTGTGACGTTATTTCAAAGTAATATTTACTTTTTAAATACTTGTTCAATAATCCATACTTTTAAGATGTAGGTGCAATTACATTTATAAAACATACATTATTATTAATAGTAATTACTCCGTGCAATATCATTGTTTTCTTAGGTATAAACACCACTAAGCTATAAACACCATTATAAGTTAAGGCTTAAATGAGTAGCTCATTTTAACCTTTATGTTTATATTTGCATAGCTAAGATAAAGCTATGTAATTGGAGCAGATCATTGAGGTCAGCAAATGTCTTCCTAAGTTTGCAAGTGAAAGCATTATAGAGAGTTGAAATATTCACTGCTTGAAGAAAAAGGGCTAATTCTATTTCTAATTTGTCAGAGTTTATAGTTCTACAGGTGAAAGTGGCTAACAACATGTGTAATGTTTCCATCAGTATCGCTGAAAACCAAAGGTCTTTCCTAAGGCCTGCAATAATTGATAACCTTTACACACTGCCTTGTATTAATTAAATCATTTAAGATACCCGAGTCTTGGAGTGGGGCATTCTGGGTCAGTGATACCTACACAAAGCATTATGTCCCTTTTGCATATTTCAGGAAAGCCTGCAGTAATTGATAACCTTTATACTACCCTTACATCAGCCAAGGCATTCAAAGCATACCAAATTGTAGTGGAGTATTTATGAATTAATGACTGCACACTTCATTATGTACAATAGCATATTCTTATTCTTATTCATATTTAAATACATAAGGAAAATAAGCAAGTATTGAAAAAAAGGAATGTGCTTTCTAGAAGAATTCATTGATTGTGCTTATCAAAATACATAAAACACTTGAAAGCGTCATTACCTATTGGATTAATCTTTACTTAAACTACTACTTGCTTTAATTATAATGATTAAGCTGCCTACTGGGGATTCAGTTTTAATGACTTCATTTCAATGTGCTGTCCATTAAAATGTCATCTTGTAAAGTTATCTTTCTCTTTTATCTCATGATCAGTTTACTACCCACCCCAAAGATAAACATTATCTAAAAATGGGCTTGTGAAGTAAGTTTGAACTTGGGCCTAAAATTTTTATGCATAAAATGATTTACCCTTGAGAGATTAACTGTTTCAATCTGTCAAGGGGGAAATGTTATGAAAATTCCTACCCAGCTGTAAGCCTTTGAATCTCGGCAATGGCTGACTAAATAATGTATCAGCAGTGTGCAATAGTGTTGCTTAAGTCTTGAGCATCATTGACAATTATATAAGTGGACTTACTTAAAGCCCACTTAGTAGAAGTGAGCCCTGCCTGATATTGTAAACCAGGCCCTGACCCTACAAAACTACTCATGAATTACCAACAGTATATCTTCTCTCAAAAGATAAGTGCAAAATAACACGAGCTGACATGCCAGTGTTGATGGAGGAAAACAAAGTCCCACACCAGATGGCGTGCTACAGGCAACCAATGGCTGGAGAGAAAAGAAGAGTTAGTTTTACCCAAGGATGAGCACTTGAGATGTCATCTAAATCTAAGTGGTCAGCTATGAACATAGGTACATGTAGGCCATACTAATTATACTGAACATAAGTATGTGTATCTGTATTCTCTGTATATGTATATATACATATGTGCATGTGTGTGAAGAAAGCAGTTATAATTGAAGAAGAATACATAATTTATTCCAGAGCTGGCGGAGGGACATGGAAGGAATTGAGGAGGTAGAAATGTGAAGATAGGATAAGTGTAGTGTAGTGTACTTATGGATGGGATTCTACAAATATAATATTTAAATTTGAGTTTTAGGTTTTCTGTTGGGAGCCGCATTGCCAAGATGGCGCGGACATCCTGTCCTCCCACTTGTAAACAACTGACTGCGCAGGTGCAAAAGGCAAAAGGCATGCCAAAGTCACTGCCCATCCCGGGGCGTAATATGGGGTGATGAGTGAACAGCCAATCAGAAGTGAACACGCCACTCTAGGGTATATATAGCAGTGCCATTCCCGGGCTTGGGGTCTTTTCCGCTTTTGCTGTTACAAGAAGTAAAGCCTCGTCTGTAGTGATACCCGATTACTGCCTCCGTGTCCTTATTCGCGGGCGAAGGGGACACAAAAGAGGTGCGCGCAACAGTTTTCATTTTAGGCTGACAAGCAAAGGAAACATAATTGCAGTATGCTTAATAACATTATAGTTTTGTTCCTATCATGTCTAAAAAGCCCTGGCCATGCCTGTAGGACAAAAGATTTGAGTTTTAAAAATGTAAGTTTGCTGTGTATTAGTATGGTTTGTATCTTACATGAACAATATCAGGAAATGTTACAAATCAGGGCTATCTTCAGCACAGCATAACCTAAGGCCTTTAAAATAAATAAAAAAAATAATACTAGGAAATGTCTTTTGTAATTGTTATGGGCTACAACTTACACATTGAAGCTGTAATTATCAATGTGTTTTTATCTTGTTATAGACCTTTAATATAAAGAATTAAGGTTAGACTTGATGCAGCGGCTCCTAGTAGCTCGGGTACTAATGTAGAAGGCAGGTTTAAGGAGAGAGTCTCAGACCACAGATGCACAGAAGGCAGGTAGATAGATTACTGACAAACTGAATTCATTTCTAATCTTGATCTTGAACTCCTAGCTCTTGAAAAAATCTATAAAAAATACATTCCCTTTCTGACTTTTAATAAAAGTATGTTTTCATTTTAAAATAATAATGCAATTACATTACTCCCCCATCCCTTTCCCTCTAAATTACCATCCCATATTTTCTTTGCTACCTTTCAAATTCATGCCTTTCTTTTTCATTAATTGTTGTTACTTGCATAAATGTGTGTGTGTGTGTGTGTGTGTGTGTGTGTGTGTATGTGTGTGTGTATCTATGTATTACTACTCATGATCTACTTAGTCTGTATGACAGTACCTGGATGCCTGTTTCTGAGCTGACTATTTGGTATTGGAAATCCAATTGGTGTGCCCTTCCCTGGGGGAGGCTCCTTCTCCCACTCTTAGCACTTGGTAGTAGCCTATGTAGCGTTAATGTCTGGGTTCTTTCCATGTCTACTTAGTCATGTCTATTGTGGTCTTTGTTCAGCTCATGTTTAGGCAGTTTTCTTGATGAGACTTTATGGGTGCAGCTTCTGGGATTACTGGGAGATGGTCATTATTGCAGGCTGCCTGATGCTATGGCTCTTATAATCTTTCTTCTCCCTCTTCCAGTCTTTAAAATTAATTATCATTTGTAGGTAGGTATTCATGTGTAAGTGTGTACACATAAATATAAACATAAATGCCATAGCATTTATCTCATTAATAAGTTCAAGTATATGAGATAGTTCTAAGATAACATTATTTCTGGATCTAAATTCAGAATGAATATATTTAAAAATGAAATGTTTGACATACATGATGCATTCCAAACAGTCCTTAGTCAAAATTATACTGAGAAAATAATATGTTATAGAGTTCAATATGGTCAGATGATTTCGATCACAAACTTTTAATTATTAACTTTTGTATTGAGAGACATAAAAGGAATATGCTTACCCAAATGTCTTAGTTTCATTAAAGAAGTTTTCTTAGGCAATTTATATATTTTACAGAATGGGACATTTATTTTAAATGTAATGAAAATTACTACACTTCAATGAAAGAAAATAAATTGCTAAGTATTTTAAGTTAGTCATTGAAACACCTTCTTTTTTTCACCTTCTTAATATCAGAACTATCATCTTACTTTCTTCAACTAGACATGCTAAAAATAATATCAGTTCTATTTTGTTCACAGACTTATTTTTACTTAACAGTAGGCTTGCAACTCCAATTTAGAAAAAAGAATAGATTTAAGATCTTCGAGATCAAGAGGTCTATATACTCTACAGCTGATAATCACCTTCATCCCACAGTATCCTCAAGTATTAGACTATGTTGCCCCCTTGAGCCTGTGAATATTGACTTTATTATATGTTTTCATTTGCACTCATCTGTAAGACATATTACCCTTACACTCACTCATCTCATTTTTCTACTTTTACACTATGTTCAAGAAAAGAATAATCTTCAGGGCTAAGCCTGCGTAATAGAGAAATCTTCCACAAATTACTTACCCTATGGAGTTCAGAAATAGGAGGGCCTATGGTTTGTCAATATTTGGCATAGAGCTTGAAAACCACAATAGACATGGCCTAGAGAGATAATCAATTGAAAAGGTAAATTGAATTTGTATTGGCTGACAAGGGACTTTTCTTCATTAATGACATATATTGTCCTTGATAAATAAAATTATCAATTTTATGTAACATATTACAATGCACTCTGGGTCTTTTCCAAATTCTATTTTAGTTCATGTCCATTGACTTCTCTAACAATGCAAGACAGGAAATGGAACGGATCTAGTACACATATTAATAGATACAAACACACTCATGAAAACATTTTAAGAAACTTGAAAATGTTGATAGTACTCAATATATTATTAGCATATAGAATAATAGCATTACAATATGGACATTATAAAATATAAACATGTTCATATATGTTTTCAATAGACATATGACATATATGTAAGGAATGTGTGGTTATGTAATTTGTAGCTTGTAGACTAGAAATTCTATATAAATTGGGTTTCCCAGTGGCTTCACTAACTCGCATCAGCCTGAAAGACAGATGAAATAACATTTTTTTTAGGTTAAGACACTGAGTAATAAGCCGTCTGGGCCTTATCCTGTCAGCATAGGAAGAAAGGTCATCAGACCATTAAAAAGGATTTCTTTGGAAGTTGTATGTGAATGTTGAGAGTACAAACAATTCTCTTCTTTCCTTACTCTAATTTTATACATTTTTAACATTGTTAATAAAGCATATAGAAAGACAGATGAAAGATGCAGTAGGCAACATGCACGGTGCCATGTCTTATGCTTTTATATTGCCAAACAATTGTAATGAGGAAGGAACCATGGCTTGCTCATCAGAGATATTGCAATTCGGCTCATCTGAAAACACAATTTTTACTCCTAATGTGAAAACCATCCTTGCCACCTTCCTTGTATAATCCCTTTCAGTGATTTCTCTTAATTGTCTGAGGCAGTCATGGGTATCTATTTTCATGGCATCCAACTAGTCTTTGAAGACAGATTCCTGAAAAGTCTCTCTTATAGTCTGTGTTCTGTAGCCTCCAGGGTTGAGTACCCTTACACTTTAAAAATGCCTGTGTCAATGCTTTCTTTTCCATTGTGCCATCAGAACAACACTTATCCCTCATGCATGTCTTTGAACAACACTCAGGCAGATCTCAAAGTCTTTTCAGCGATCAGCTGTCAGATCTTGCTTTTCTTCAAAGTCATTCACACTGGGTATTTCTTAGAGGCTGTTTTCCACTCTTGAGCCTCTGCTTCTTTATCCTCTAATTGGAGTCCTTATCTGAGTCTGCATTTCATCTATCGTTTCATTCTCATGGCATAACAGTAGGCCCTGAAGTTCTGTTTTCCCATATTTATTCATTCTTAGAAAGATGCTTTCAACTCCTCTCTCCCCCTTGATTCTTTACATCCCTACTTTCCCTGAGGCCAGAGTTCCCCAACGGCCCCTTTTGTCCTTTTGCTTGTCACACCTCAGTTACAGCCACACTGAGCCTGTCATTTTTCTCCCCTTAGTAACTACTTAGCCTAAGTTCTCAACCTCACCCGGCCATCATTCATCTGTCTCTTATCAATGTTACATAAACTATTTCTTCTAAAAGAAGTTTTTATGACTCCTTCTTTCCCTTTATGACTCTTATCTTCTTTGCTGCCTTCATATTAAAACCTATTCATCCCAAACTTCCTTGTAAGCTCCTCCTTCTTCCTTTGCTGTAACATGGTGTCCAGGATGCTTATGTATCAGCTGCACCCTGAAGCCTTCTCTCAGTTAGCTCTCCTCTGCAGACTTGAGAGATATTCCTGTCTTCACTGATGCAAATAATACTATGTTAGCTTTTCTCTTCCTTCTTACACATTGAACCCTTGAACCTATCCAACATTGTCTCTCCTTCCTTCCATTATAGTATGTGTTTAAAGGGCTTCTATTCATATGACCATTTTCTTCCTTAAGGGTATGAGTGATTCTTTTATTCCCAGAAACATGAAACTATTCTTGTTCATCATAGGCAAATTAATGGTCAAATCTATATGTTCATTTTATTCAAATAGACAAGAGAGAGAGAGAGAGAAAGAGAGAGAGAGAGAGAGAGAGAGAGAGAGAGAGAGAAGAAGAAGAAGAAGAAGAAGAAGAAGAAGAAGAAGAAGAAGAAGAAGAAGAAGAAGAAGAAGAAGAAAATAATAAAGCCATTTTCTATGTAAAATAGCTAATTTCATTATGACTTTGGCAATTTTACCTTAACTTTATGTTGTACTATTTAAGTGCCTCAACTCATTGATTTCAAAATGAACAACTGCAAGTAGAAAACAAACTATAAACAAGGGCTTTGGATTTTTTATAATCTCTATACTCTTGGAGAGAAGTAGTAGTCATTCTTACTTCTAACTTGCTCAATAGAGTAGCACAGATGCTTTCATCCTGGTGCTTTGCCCTTGATATTCCATTTACTGAGTAAAAGTCACTAAGTAAGTTAAAAATAAATTAAATATAACATTGTGAATAATATCTCATCCTCTGACTAAGGTTTTGTTGTTGCTCATTATTTCCAAAATAAGAGATATCAAATAACTTACATATGAATACATTTAGCTATTTTTATTAAATATATTTTTTAGTTTGTATATGTACCTGTATCATGTGTGCCTGTGTCATCACACCTCATACCACAGAGGCCACTCATACCATATGGGCACCAAGAATAGATCATAGGGTATTGGGCTTGGCAGCACAGCCAAGAGTCTGCACAGCCATCTTGTAAATCCACAAATACTTTTCAAGTTTAAGCATTTTTGATACATTCTGTACATAAAGTAGCACATGAAATCTTGAAATAAATTCCTTTTACAGAGATTATATAGCTTTTACTACAAGACTGGTTGCCTTTACACAAAGTACTTGTAAGAACAACTGAACATTTTGACTTGCCTTCCATTTATTTTCTTTTTATTTATTTTCCTCACTTCTTAGATTTTGTCAGCTTTTCCTTTGGAAAATATTCTATAAAATTTTGACTGGAAGTTATTAATGAGAAAAATGAGAAGCAATACTGGGTTTATTATATCCAAATACTCTAACACATAATACCACAGCAGAGTCCCACAATTCTTGATCTGCCCTTGACTAACAACAACTCTTGTCTCAGCTTATTTTCTCGGCCATAATATCCAGCAGTAACCCTGTCAATGCAGTGGTCAGTGAATGGAGACTACAAAAAACCATTCTTAAAGAAAGTCAATGAAATACATTAAGTACTACTCATTTTGTGTTTCTTAACAGATCCATCTAGAGAAGATTCAAGAAGAAGAGCTGCATTATTTTTAAATTTGCATATCACTCCTGTCAGTTCAGCAAATAACAAATTATTGTTTTACATCAAGTCTCCACCAAAATTAGTGAAAATTCATGACTGATTCTTGTTTATTTTTTTCTGAAACTGAAACCACCACTTCAGTGTATAACATTGAAGAGTCTTATGACTCCTCTCTGTCTTTTATGCTCACCCAAACCTATTCAATTATAATTCTCTTTTTGTGATTTAATTTTCTGTTTCTCTGCTTTCTCCACCTCCTCCTTCCATCTGTGTGTGTGTGTTTGCATGTGTGCTCACGAAATACTTGTGTATACACATGAATGTTTAGAATAAATAAGAGTAAAACATATTATTAAAAATCTGTGTAGTTACAATCACATTTGTAGGACTGTAAAAAGATATAAAAATTTAGAATAAAGAATTGCCGAAGGGGTTGGGGATTTAGCTCAGTGGTAGAGCACTTGCCTAGCAAGCACAAGGCCCTGGGTTCGTTCCTTAGCTCTGAAAAAAAATGAAGAAGAAGAAGAAGAAGAAGAAGAAGAAGAAGAGGAGGAGGAGGAGGAGGAGGAGGAGGAGGAGGAGGAGGAGGAGGAGGAGGAGGAGGAAGAAGAAGAGGAGGAGGAGGAGGACGAGGAGGACGAGGAGGAGGAGGAAGAAGGAGAAAAAACTTCCAGTTCCAAGTGATCAGACATCTTCTGGCCTTGTACTAGAGGTTCCTGCATGCACATACACATACTTAAACACAGGCACACACACACACACACACACACACACACACACACACACACACACATACACACACACACACAGAGGGTGTGGGGAATGTAGTTTAAAAATAAATAAATATTTTAAAAAATTGCTGAGCTAGGTCCTAAACAGGATATCAGTACTAAATTCTTTAGCCTCAAAGAATTCTGTGGAAGAAAGGGCAGAATAAAAGTAAGAGTCAGAAGTTAGACTGAAAAACAGTTTTCTGAGAATGAAAGAGCACAGTAGCTATAGTTCGTTGCACAAGTTTAAGTCTGACAATAGCCAATCATGGATGGTGGAAGGGCATGTGCATATCCTTCCCTGAAGAACTATTGGTACTTGATTGGTTCTGAAATGGTAGGAGTTGTTATCTTCAGACATGTACTCATTACTTAGTCTACAGCCTTCACTGGCTAGTTCCAAAAGAAATTGGCATATCACTTAAGTTAATTAGTAGGGTCTGTGATTTGTCTAGTCTTGAGATCTTGGCATACTTAACTGTGAAGATACAGGTTTCATCTTATGGACCAGGGCTTCAATATAATGGAAATTTGGTTGGTTACATTCATGAGACTTGTGCTACTATTTACCAATAAACATGTTTTTGAGGTTGGTTGTTATTGTAGTTCACAAGGTTCTTACCTGTATAAGATTCCAGGTATAAACTGAATAATTTCCCCCTTAGTAGTGTGCACAGCATTTTCAACCAGGATGGAAGTGAGCCAACAGTGATGAAGCTCCTATGTCAGAATCAGCTTGATCATTCCATGTTCTATGATAAATGTATGTGATAACTTCAGCAATAGAGTTTTACTATTTATTTAGTTCTGGGGCATAACTAAGAGTATCATCAATAGTCTGTAACATTTGGGGCCTTTTGTATCTCACTGTTTAATAACTACAAAAGAGTAAGCATTATTGGGATTGGTGGATCTTATTTTACTTTATTAGCCTTTGGTGTTTACCAAGGTCATTTTACCCCATTATATCATAACTCTATTTTGCCTCCTTATAAAGTATTATTATAACATGAAGTTATATGTTAGATAATATATAATCTATTAGATAATAGGATTGTTACTTGGACCAAAAATATCTATTATTTAATGGGTAGTTTGATTCCATAAGCATGGTAACAATGTATTATCACAATGCTTCTTCAGGTTGCAGGCATATTTTTCAGAATCATGTATAAAGATATTTTGTGGTTATCTGTCTGTTGGTAGTTTATCATTCTCCTTGTTTATCTTCCATTGTTACTTTTCACAGAGAAAATACATGGGATTTTTAAATGTTCTTATTGTTCCTATAAATTTTGATACGAAAATTATGCTTTTTAAGGAATACTTTATATACTATCTTTTAAATGCAAAATGGTAACATAGCAATCTGCCTTTTATGGAAAATGTAACAATGGAAAGGCCTAAGAGTAAAATCAAAATACCTAAAGCAATAAATAACCACAAAAATTTTTTAATAATTAATTATTTAAGAATGTTTGTACTATTTGAACAATTACAATATGCATTATTACATACTCAAGTCACCAAAAATAAGATAATAGATTACAAGGTCATGAGAAAAATACCTTGTTTAGATACACCAGGGAATATTCATATTCAATTTTTGAAATGACAAAAACACAGTTAACATTTTCTCTAAGATAGACAAGATGAGAATTTTGAAAAATAGAGGAAAAGACAAAGAATTTGGAAATATCTAAAATTGTTGTTATTGAAAGCAAGCATTGGTGTCTGAAAGAAAATAATAAGAACTACTTCCATCCCAGAAATTTCTTTAAAAGACCAAAAAATATATGGTAGATTGAAAATATTTTATTTTCAACTCCAAATATAAAATTAATTGGGATTTATTTTGGAATGTGCTTGTATTAACCAATAAAATCCCTAATTTTACAGGGTTAGTTGTTCTTTGTGTCAATTAATATCTTACATTAAATTCTATGTATTCATTGACCTAATGACTATGAATTAATTGAAATGTATGAACCAAATAAAGTAACATGTAAAATATTATTTTAATATCTTCAAACTAAATGTATATTCTGGATTACACATCAAGGGAAAAGAAAATTTACATATGTATTTTATATGTATCAGTCATTACCTTTCTCTTAAAAAGAAGAAAAAAATAATAATTTTTGTGTTACTAGGATTGAATCTCCTGGTGCCATCTATCACATTAATTCTTGCAATTCTATGTGCTTTTTGAAAACCACTAATGCTGGGCCTTCCTTCTTTGAAGTATAATGAACAGGATAATGGCTCATTTTACTGACATTGTCATGCAGTGTAAAACACATATCAAGAACAGACAGACATGCCTTGCTTGCAAATATGATATCAAAAAATTATAGTTGCTTCAGCACTGCTGTTGCCATCAAATCATAGACTATATAGTATCCACAAAGCCATTAAGATGATACAGCTAGCTTAAACCTTAATGAGCATATTAACCTTGGTCATGTTCAGCCAGACTGTGTATAACTGAATAATTTCCTATCTATTTATAATAAATCGGTTTTCTAAATGTGTGCGTACTGAGTCTTTTGTAGTAAGTGTGGTTGGCTTTTCCCTTTATAGCTTTCCTGTTAATACACAATCAAGTACCTGTGATTTCACAGTGACTCAAATATTGTCAACTGTGGAAGGCAGGACAGGCCTGCTTGAAGTAGCCATACTATTCTGCCAACATGAAATATAGTATTTGTGACTGAAACGCTGATGCCTTAGCTTGCAAGATAACCCATGGGTATGCAATTACTTGTGGTGCCGTTTGGTTTTGGAAAACAAGAGAAAGGGAAGAAAGGGATACATCCTTGAAACATAAAAGAACAAAAGAAGAAAAGAGACAGACTAGGTATAATTAAAGTGGGATTTCATGTACTTTGTTCAAATTCACAGTAGCACACATTAATTTCAGTGCGTGGTTGTAAATTTAAAATCGTTATGCTAACCTTGACTACAATTAAAAATACTTTGATTTCCAAGGAAGACAAACTTCTGTACAGAAAATCAGCTTAAGTTAAGGCTCCTGTTCAAACTGCTATCAACTGCAGTAATTTTAATACTAGAAGCTATAAATCATTGTAGACTTTCTCTCTTGAAATGGTTGCAATGAACTCCTGTCCTGGGTCTGAACAGTTTCTTGGAGCAAATCCAAAAAGTTTAGATGATCCTTTAGCTAACTTAGGTAATTATGCTGACTCTTTTGGAAATAGGCTTCTTTGGATAATATTTAATTTTCTTCCCAATTTTTGAAATGTTTATGAAAATCAAGTACAATTTCCTAAGCTTTCTATTTCTTTGCAAACAAATAATATCTTGCGGTGCTTTGTTCTAGTTTTATATGTAAATTAAAACTAGAAAATTGAACATTCAAATATCATATGATTAAATACCAGATTTTCTTTCTCTTTTATTATTATGAATAATGGGTTGTAAAATAATTGATAAAATTGGTGTTTTATTTACAGTTTCCATTGCTGTGAAGAGACACCATGACCAAGAATATTCTTATAAAGGACATTTAATTGGGGCTGGCTTACAGGTTCAGACTTTTACTCCAACATGACAGAAGCACAGCAGTGTACAGTCAGACAGGGCACTAGAATAGCTGAGAGTTCTGCATCTTGTTAAGAAGGCAAACAGGAGAAGACTGTCTTTTTTTTTGCACTGGCTGGAGCTTTGAAGCCCACCCACACAGTGAAGTATTTCTTCCATTAAGGCCACAGGGACTCTATCAAGGCCACATCTCCTAATAGTGCCACTTCCCATTGGCCAAGCATATTCAAAGGACCACATTTCATTCTTTGACCCCCATATGCTTGTTTAAACACATGAGTCTATAGGGGTTATGCCTAGGCATAGCATAATGCAAAATTACATTTGTTCCAACTTTAAAAGTCCCCATAGTCTATCATAATCTCAACAATGTTTAAAGTCCAAAGTTCAAAGTCTCTTCTGAGATTCATCCAATCACTCTACTGCAATCCTCTATAAAATAAAAATTAAAAATCTGATCACATAACTCCAGCATCACAGGATATACATTACTATTTGAAAATGACACAGTGTGGGACTTCTGAACAAAAGCAAGACCAAAAGCCAGCTGGGAAAACTCCAAACTCTGCATCTCCGTGTCTGGTGTCCAACTCCTTTTGGCTTTGTTGATTGCAACACTTTGGCTGATTCTACTCCCTATTAGTTACTTTCCTTAGCAGGTATCCCAAGACTCTAGCATCTTGAACATCTGGGGTCTCCAAGGCAACTTCTCTCTTCTTCCAATTTCCAGGATTCATACATGATCTTTTGGGCTCCTCAAAAGGGGTTGGGTCACATCTTCAGTCTGTCCTCTGTAGCACTCCAGAGTCTGATTGACTCCACTCTACTGTTACTGCTATTACTGGTGATCATCCAGTGGTACTGCCATCTCTGATTGGCTAGAGTCTTCCATTGCAACTAGGCTTTACCCATATCCCCTCATAGGCTCAATTCTCAGCTCCTCCAGTGCCATGTCTGCCTGTACACTGCCATGCTTATGCCATGTTGATAATGGACTGAACCTCAAAACAGAGGTTCCCAATTAAATGTCCCAATTAAATGACCCCTTCAGTCCCTGGCTGTCAACTACAACTGGGGCTGCAACTTCACCAATGGACTTCCCTGGACTCTCACATTGCTGAGGCTTAGCTTCTCCATTTACCCCTTCATGCATTCAAAACCTATCACCTAAGTGACTCTTACATATTACCAAGTCCAGCTGCTGCATGAGGTATAATATTGGTTGTCTCTGGAACACAGCTTCTTGATGTTCTCAGAAAACACTTCCCAAAAAATTTCACCTCAGTGATATTGGTCTCTTTTTAATCACCACTAATTTCTTAGTTTAGCTAACCAGTATCAATTGTTCCAGTAGCCCCTTCTATTCTTGACTCTAAAACCAGAGTCACATGGCCAAAGCAACTGAGTTCTCTTGAAAACCTCCCCTGCCCCTTTGTTTGATCTATTATATTCTTCAGTGACTGAACTTGACTGTCCTGAAACTTGCTCTGTAGATTGACTTTGAACTCCCGGATCTTCATGTCATCTTTTTCTGAATCGTGGGATTAAAGGTGTGCACCGCCACACCTTCATTTAAGCTTTTCTTCACCTAGAACTTGCTCTGTCCCAAGCTGGCCTTGAACACAGCGATCACCTTGCCTTTGTCTCCTGGGATTAAAGATGTGTACCACCAAGCCTGGGTCAAAGCTTTTCATTGCCACTGTTCCTAGAGATCTGGATCAAATGCCTGTACCTTCCAGCCTCAAGATCTGGATCAAAGTGTACCCGTTTCTGGATTGTAGTTCATTCCATATTAAAAGTCCAAATGAAAACAATAACCAAGTAATAGCACCTAATATGACATAGCTATTCCATGTTCTTCTGCAGACACATAAACAATTAGCTTAGCTGGGTGGGAACTCACCCAGAGACCACCACTTCCTTCATCTAGTTAATATCCTTGAATACAGGATTTAGCTCCATTGCACTTCCTCGTGAACCTTTGATACGTGAATCAGAGCATTTGTATTTTTCTTTTTTAAGCTTGTTACCTTTGATCGAAATGCTCTTCATAGCAGTAAATTAGAATACAAAACCTAGGCTGGGCTTTTCTGAGACTTCTTTTATTAATGCAATTGATCGAAATGCTCTTATCTTTCAGACAAGGGTGAAAACAGCAATATTCTTCACCAATATATCATATCAACAATCTCCAGAGTCGGAATCACTCTCAGCACCAATGTCTCCACTACTAGGATGGTCCATTAAGCCCCACTTAAAGCATTCAAGTGCTTTCCAAATCTAAAGTCCCCAAATCCTCATTCGTCTAAACAAAAACATGATCAGGCCTATCACAACAATACTCTAGTCCTTGGTATCAACTTTTGTCTTAGTCAGGGTTTCCATTGCTGTGAAGTGACACCATGACCAAGGCAACTCTTATAAAGGAAAACATTTCATTGGGACTCACTTACAGGTTTTGATGTTTAGTCCATTATCATCATGATAGAAAGCTTGGCAGCTGTAGGCAGGCATGGCACTAGAAGAACTGAGAGTTGTACATCTTGTTCAGAAGCCGAATAGTGGAAGACTGACACTTTTGCACTGGGAGGTGCTTCAAAGCACACCCCATAGTGATGTGCTTCTTCCAGCAGGTCACACCAACTCTAACAAGGCCTAATAGCATCACTTCATGTGGGACAAACATGTTAAAATCACAATAGGTATCCCTAATTCCTGATGACTCTCTTTTGAAAGTGGAAAAGATTTTTTAAATTTTAAAACAAGTGCATTCTGCAACTGTATTTATTGAATCAGGAAATAATATTCTCTCCTATCGTGTGACTTTTTTAAATAGTAAATTAAGTATCTTGGGGGGGGATTCTTATTAATCTAATGGTTAACTCATGAAAGAATAGTATATTTGGGTCAAAGAAATGTCTTTATGTATAGTTGATCTCTTTTATAAAACAAAATCCTAAGACAATCATTCACTATACTGCCTTTAAAAAGAAAAATAAATATGTATTCCCCAGATTCTTGGTCCCATGAAGGATGAACACCGAGGGGGGAGGGGGAATGTGAGGGTGGGGAGGTGGGAGTGGGGGGGGTAGGTGTGGGCACAGCCTCATAGAAGCATGAGGAGGCGGGATAGGATAAGAGGTTTCTGGGTTGTGGGGGGAAGTGGGGTAAGGGGATAAAATCTGAAATGTAAATATAATATCCAATTAAAAAAATAATAATTATCACAATAACCCATTCACTCCTGTATGCTTCTCTAGAACCTTTAATGCTCCGTTTGACCATTTAAAGTATAAATGAGAAATAAAAGTGTGTATTTTATTAAACATCAGACCATATAAATACATGTCAGGAACAGACATAAATGTATTTCTTATAATACAACCTACATTATTTCTTCATTTTAAAAAAAATGAGCTGAATGGTTTTTTTTATCATCCTCATTTTCAGAGTTATAGTAATGGTTTTATAAATATACATAAACTATAAACATATTCCTAATTGTTGAGCTTTTTCCTTTAACAACAATTTTGAGCCCAAGGGCAAGCACAAGCCAGAGCAGACACAGAGCATCTCAGCACTGCGACTTTAATTTCTGGCATTCACAGCATTTAGCTGCAGAAAGTCTCAAAGGACAACAACTACTTTCATTTTTGCCTCCTGCAGCCACCCTGTCAGGGGAGAGGTCTGGGCTCAGAAAATGCAGCTCATTAAAATGAAGAATTTTCCCCGACTTTGATATTCACAGTTCACTGGGGACGTACTACCTGTTCGCTGAGCTATTTTGTCTGGAAGCGGGATGTAACACTGTGGACCATACCTTAATTAAACTGCTTTAATCAAATTCATTAGGTCTCTAACATTTATAAAACATGTTAAGTTATGATACTGATATTCTCAGTATATATTTTTTAAATTGTCAGGTTTTCTCTTCCCTTATTTAATTGGTACAGTGAGTGATATTCAGAACAATACTTTCATCCTAAATGCCTCACTGGCGTACAAGGCGTAGGCTCTTTGTACTTTGCTCCCCACAGCTATTGCTGGTCTCTCATGAGTATAGTCATTCTAGCCTATACACATTTAGTGTATTCAAAGTTCTAATCTGAAAACAGAAGATTTATCATTCAAAAATGAATTTTCATAAAAGAAAACACAAATAAACATAAGTTTTAGTAGTCTATGTTTAATTTTACTGCAAAGTTGCAATTAGGATGAAAAAAGCATCACACATAACCATTGTCACAATACCAAGTGCCTACTGTGTGAACACACATCACAATATGCCTACTGAGAGAACACACATCATAATGTGCCTACTGTATGAATACACTAACAGGCAGAGAACTTTTTTTTTAACAGTACAAAGGCTTTAAATTTTGAAATACTTCCTCTAACTAGTTTCTCTTGGAAGACAACAAAAGAACCAGATTTTTAAAAGAAAACAAAGTAAAACAAACCACAAACAAATAGATGCAAATAATCAAAACCACATTCTTATGATTCTGAAGAACTTTGTTCTGTATTTTGGAAGCAAATGATCTGATTCTGTTGGGTTTTTACCCAAAGAAGTTTTTGTGATGTTTGTGCTGTTTCCAACAACTGGACATTCATCAGGTTACTGATCACCGAAACTTTCACCTATTTTGCAAATACTCATTTCTAAAATAGTCATGGAAGGACTGTAAGAAATTTTATAATTTTAATTTTGGTAAATTTTAGTAAATGCAGCATTTTACAAATGAGAAAGAAACAGCAATGTCTTATATTTTGGTTGAACTAACTGGCTATCAGTGGAGGAAACTACAAGCTATATCTCTTTGGCATGTAAATAAATTGATTTATTTCCAGGGAAAAACCTTGACCTCGGTAAAGCTTTTTCAATTATTGTTAAATTTGCATTGATTGAATCTATTAGATATATTTCTATGTGGAGTCAATTTGCAAATAACATGAATTAGAATCACCAGAAGTGTTTTACACAGAAGATAAAAATAATAATAAATTTGAGAAATATATCACAGGAGGTTTGTAGTTGAAAATATGATTCAAACTATGACAAGTGAAGACTATACAGCTAGGCCCAAGGTTAAGGATTTTGTCAGTTTGAACTTTATTTTTTTTTATTTGTTTATTTTATGTATTTAGACACACCAGAAGAGGGCATCACATCCCCATTACAGACAGTTGTGAGCCACCATTTGGTTGCTGGGAATTGAACTCAGGACCTCTGGAAGAGCAGTTAGTACTCTTAATCACCAAGCCATCTCTTCACCCTCAGTTTGAGCTTTATTAAGCCAAAGAATATCAACAAAACAAAAACAAAATGGAAAAAGTAGTTTAGTTGCAATTATCTGGTCATGGTACAGATAATTAATTGGATCATGCAAAAGGTGAGCACAATATGTAACTTGGGGAGACTGATAATTATTCTCAGATGGCCTCACTCTTGGTAAATTCACATAGAAAGTATATATGAAGTGGAAGATCCTTTCGAAGAAATAGTCTAAACCATTGAAAATACAGAAGCAAAGATTAAGAGATTGCAGATAGGTATGCCCTTGTCTCCCAGCTGATTCTAGAGTATGTTAAATTGAAATTTGAGACGAATAACTCACATAGTAAA